>NW_026607049.1:0-60000 GCF_029890125.1 Rhinichthys klamathensis goyatoka
CTGGTTTACACCCCATTTAGATTTAAAAGTTTCAAGGTCATTGACCAATTTATAATAAGTGTACTCAATTTTTAATCGTGACCTTATTAAGCCCTTTAGGACTAATTCAATATCACATAACTCATTACCACTCAGTTTTTCTTTACGTGACATCCAAATAGCCATTTTAACTTGTCCAAGTAAAAAATTCATTAAAACATGAGACTCCTTTTTACTCTTTTTATACTTAGGTCCATATATGAAATACATAGGTGAGCAAACTTCTCCCAGGGTCTGACACCACCCATCAATTATTGGAAACAACTGTTGTAATCTAGTACAATCTAAAAATAAATGAAAGACAGTTTCTGATATCCCACAGAAGGGGCATCCCTCCCTCACCTGTGGATCAAGACGTGCTCTGTGTCTGTTCGTAGCTATTATACCATGCACTATCCTCCATTGAAGATCTCCAGATCGTTTTTCAATAGGAGGTTTGTACAAGGTCCTCCAGCTGCCCTTGGGGGAAACACCTAATCCAAACACCTCTTGCCATTTAGATTCTTTTACGTTTGTAAGAGCATGAAGATGCAGTATCTTCACACACAATGTGTACAGCACCTTTTTTCCTGCATTGCTGAAAACTCCTGACTGAGGTGTCTTAAAAGATAAAATTCCACCCTCAGTTTCTTCCCAGCTTTCAGTCTCAGCTGCAATGTTTAATTCTGGGAAGTCACAAATGTTCAGCTCTCCATTATCAGTTTCTAAGGAAAGTCTATAATTCTGTGGCAAAAACTCAGCTATCTGAGTCAAAATTTTCGTTGCCACTCGAACTGATCTTATTCCCAATTTTCCAGCAAAAGTCTCAGCTGATATCCATTCACCTTCAGGTATTAAGTGTCCAATTTTTGTGATTTTTGCAGCCCATAGACTTTTCCTTAATGAAATGTCTTTGAAAATTTCCAGATTCAATGCAGAGTTAAAAAGCAGCGGTTCTTCTCTCTGCCATAAACTATGGCCATTGTTTGACTCCCGAGAAATCTTGACAAGTGTCCATGCTTTCAAAACTGATCTATAAAACAATGTCAATCCTCCAAGATCCAACTTGTTTATATCCATCAGGAACAGGTGACGATCTAATCCCATATTCCCTGCTTTCCTCAATAGAGTACACGCTGTCTCAGCCCAGCTCACATCCTTCCCATAAAGGAGTCTCTGAGCTACTTTAAGCCTGAAGGTCTTTACTCTGGATCTGATGTCCACTAGGCCTTGTCCTCCTTCCTGTCTGGGTAGAAATAGCACTGGAGCCTTTAGCCAATGCTGTCCTGACCAGAAGAAATCCACCAGACATCTCTGAATTTGTCTCACCAGGTCTTCTGGCGGTTCAAGGATCATCATTCTATGCCAAAGGGAAGATGCTATGAGGTTATTACATATCAGCACCCGTCCCTATAGGACAGCTGAGGCAGCAACCATTTCCAATGAGACAACCGCGCACGTACTTTCTCCAACAGGCCCTCCCAATTTTGTTTTCTGTACTCAGATGTCCCCAAAAAAACTCCCAGATATTTAAAACCTGCCCTTCCCCATTGTAAACCACCAGGAAGTGATGGACTCTGTCCAACTTGGCCACACCACACAGCATCGCTTTTACCCCAGTTAACTTTGGCAGATGATGCCTTTCCATAACACTCTAGAGCATGCTTTAACACATCGACATCTCTATCTCCCCTGATTAAAACCGTTACATCATCCGCATATGCAGATAATCTTACAGATTCCTGTGGTTTTAGAGAGTTAATATGTAGACCTGCGAGGTCTTTCCTTAATTTACATAGCAACGGCTCAATAATTATACTGTAAATTTGGCCCGAAAGGGGACAGCCCTGTCTAATTCCCCTCTGAACTTTCACAGAAGTACTTAGGCCACCAGCCATTTTTATCATGCATGTGGCTTCAGTGTACAATAAACGTATCATTGAAATAAACTGATCACCAAACCCAAAGGCTTTTAGAGCATCAAAGAGAAAAATGTGATCCACCCGATCGAAAGCCTTCTCTTGATCCAATGATAAAAACCCCACTTCAATCTTTTCAACAAAAGCATAGTCATACACATCTCTCACTAAATGTAGATTATCTACAATAGACCTATCTTTAATGCAGTAAGATTGATCTTTATGAATGATTCCATGCAAAACATTATTTAATCTGGTGGCCAAACATTTCGAAATTATTTTGTAATCCGAACACAACACAGCCACAGGTCTCCAGTTCTTTAAGAGTGTTAAATCCCCCTTCTTAGGGAGTAGTGTTAGCACCGCACGCTGAAAGCTCTTAGGAAGTATTCTTTCAGTGACACTTTTTTGAAGGACTTCAAAGTAATCATGTCCAATAACAGTCCAGAAAGCCTTATAAAATTCGGCAGTTAGTCCATCTATTCCAGGTGCACGACCTACAGAGAGTCCCATAACAGCAGCCGTGATTTCTTCATAGGTAAGTTCAGTCTCCATAAAAAGTCTGTGTTCTGGAGTTAGAGCCGGAAGATCATGAAGCAATTCATTTCTACATTGATCATCTGATTTTTCAGAGGTGTATAAACTTGAATAAAAATCCACAGCCATTTTACGCATCTCCATTTGATCAGAAGTGTCTCGACCATTACAGTCTTTTAAACAATACATCACTTTCTCTTGTCCTTTCTTCCGCTCTAGATTAAAAAAGAAAGAAGTAGGAGCATCCATATCCCTTACTGTTGAAAAACGACTCCTTACAAGAGCTCCCTTCACTCTTTCATTTAAAATTGAACTCAACATATTAGTCTTTTCAGTCCACAGATCTTTAAAGTTTACAGTATCATTTGCAATCATACACTGCTCGATACCAATAATTTCCTTTTCCAGACATTCCAAAGATTTTTTTTTACAGAACGAAGAATGTGATAAATATTGTTGACAAAAATTCTTTATTTGTACCTTCCCTATTTCCCACCATTGAATACAATTTTCATAACAATTCTTCTCACTCTTCCAAGACTCCCAAAAAGACTTGAAATTTTCCAAAAAAAAAGAATCTTCTAATAATTTTGCATTGAAATGCCAATAATGACTTTTTTGCATTCTTTTTAATAAAGTACACTCAATAGTAACGAATTTGTGATCAGACATTGATGTGGGAAAAATATTTGAATTTATAACTCTATTCCTCATATTACGTGACGTATAGAGTCTATCCAACCTTGCAGCAGAAACTATCTCATTTCTAATCTTCACCCATGTATACTGCCGTGTATCCAAATTATGCTCTCTCCATACATCAGATAGGTTTAGATTTTTAATCACATTGCTTAAGCACAAAGCACTCTGTATATGAGGTTCTTCACCATTCCTATCATGTGTAAAATCCAAAGTACAATTGAAATCTCCCCCTAAAATAATGAGATCTCCTTTATTTTGTTGTCTTAAAAAATCTTCTAATTTAGTGAACAAACGTATTCTCTCTACACCTATGTTTGGAGCATAGATATTCACAAAAAGAAAAATAAGATTGTCAATTTCCGCTCTCACGATCAGCAATCTCCCTGGATCAACTTCATTTTTTGACAAGATTTTAACTTTAACAATGGGGGAGAAAATTACTGCCACTCCAGCACTCAAATTGGACCCATGACTAAGGACTGTCTCTCCCTCCCACCATAGGCCCCAATCAGCCTCATTGCTTTGATCACTGTGAGTCTCTTGTAACAAAACCACTCCTATATCTTTCAAATGAGTAATCTCTGAAAGTAATCTACTCTTTTTCCTATCTCTCATCCCATTAATATTTAGAGATCCCACCCGCAAGACTTCCATGAGAAAGAGGGAGAGAAGGAAAGAAAAAGTACAGAAAATAAAAGAATTAACATTCATCATTATTATTGCGTTTTTCCCTTGCCTTTCCCCTCGTCATACGTTCTTTCCCTATTTGTTTTCCTTGTCTAATACCAGTTATGTGCTTTTTTAACCGAAACCTCTTCTGCTGTGAAAGCTCTTCAAGGCTATTTGTTTTCCTTGCCCATGTAACAGAGGTTATGAACTTTTCAAGATCCGGAAAAAAATCACTGACTTCTACACCAGTTTTTCCTTTTGTTTCATCTAAAAAATAGTTAATCTGTTCAAGAGTATAAATATCTTTTTCTGCCACTTTTGTAATATCAGATGCATCAGACCACTGCTCATCATTTCTCAAACTAGCATCAGTACATTGAGACATTTCATCTAACTCATCAGTCATATTTTCTTCAGAAACTCCTGCTGGTGTTTCTTTAAGCAATCCTTCATCACCTCCCTGAGTTTCACTCTCATCCGTTACATCAGTTACAGTCTCAGCAACGCCAGCCAACTGCTCACTACCTCCAGCATGTAAATTAACATCACTCACCTCTTCTGAGGCTGCTTTCTCCTGTGTCTCAGTTCTCTGTTCTATATTCTGTTGATATTGGTTTGCATTGTTGTCATCTCCACGCGATGTAGACGGCCGCTGATCGTCTTTATGTGGGCATGTGAAGCGTTTATGTCCTAAGTCACCACATTCAAAGCACTTCAGACTTTCAGTACTTGCGTAAATCATATACGAGTTCTCTCCTTGTTTAACTCGGAACGAAACATCCAATGTGCGCTCAGGCGAAGCCAAAAACATAAAAACTTGGCGGCGAAAAGAAGTGACATGTTTAAGCGCGATGTTTTTACAGCCTAAAGGAATCATTCTCACTGGACTTGCTATTTTTCCGAATCTTAGCAACTCTTTCGTAATGACTTCATTACTAATAAAAGGAGGAATATTCGAAATCGTGATTTTTGTTGCTGGAGCGGATAGTGGGGTAACCGGAACAAACGTCTCCTTAACCCATATCCCACTTACAGTCAACTGGTTAATCAACGTTTCAGATCTAAAAAAAACAACAACCGCTTTGTTCATGCGTGAAGCTGAAACTATATTTTCAAAACCTACTTGCTCCCCTACAACTACAAGCAGATCTTCTATTGTCACGCCGGGCTCTGGTGCACACCTGCACCCATTTCGGAGTGATAGATTAGGTGGCGTTTGCCCAGGAATTGACGCCATCCCGGCGTCTAAAATTCCACGGGCACACGATGGAAACTTATCCTTATTTAACTTACGTCGGAGGAAAAAAACGAGGGGAAAAGAAAAAGAAAAAGCACGAAAAGGAAAAGAAACATATAGGCCTAAGAGAGAGAAAGAACCCTTTCAGTCACTCTCAGAAACGCACTCAATCCTCCTCACCCACACTCCCAACATGCAACACAGAGAGAGAGAGAGAGAGAGAGAGAGAGAGGGAGAGGGAGAGAGACAGGGGGAGAGAGAGAGAGAGAGAGAGAGAGAGGGAGAGGGAGGGAGAGAGAGAGAGACAGGGGGAGAGAGAGAGAGAGAGAGGGAGAGGGAGAGAGGGAGAGAGAGAGAGACAGGGGGAGAGAGAGAGAGAGAGAGAGAGAGAGAGAGAGAGGGAGAGGGAGAGAGACAGGGGGAGAGAGAGAGAGAGAGAGAGAGAGAGAGAGAGAGAGAGAGAGAGAGAGAGAGAGAGAGAGAGAGAGAGAGAGAGAGAGAGAGAGAGAGAGAGAGAGAGAGAGAGAGTGTGTGAGTGTGTGAGTCATCTGTATCAGCTGCACTCGTCCCTGGGTGTGCGTTAGCCTTAATGTCTTCAGTGAACACACGAGTATAGCTCTAAAACACAGGAAGGTTCAAGCCTGTGTTTAAATGTACATTGGGAACCAATGTTTTGATTTCTGATTGTTTTGCGCACCTGTTTCTTGTTCAGTTCTACCAGAAAGACTCGGGAGATATAATGGTATAACAAAGCATACATTTATTGACAGCCCAGCAAGCAATTATTTATAAAGTTCTTTGGCGTAGGCCCCGTCCGTAGTTCATGATCCGAGGGTAGCGGATCTGCATTTCCTGCCTGAAGATGAAGGCAGGGGCGCAGCAGACCCCCCTGGGAGTTATGGACGGGACCATCCTGGTGGTGGTGGGGAGGATGGAGGTAGTTGTCGCGACAGCATCTGCGAACTCAAACGTGTGTAAGTACCAATCTTTTATACAGCGAGTATAAGGACGTGATTGGATAGATGTGAAGGTAATAAGTGACGTAATAATTAAGTCTTCCTGGCAGAACTTTATGCTGAAGCTTTCATTTCCTGTTCTCCGGTGTGTTTAAGCCATCAGTTTAGTTCTTCTGAACATCCAGTATTGTCTTTATGTTTGTGAAGCTGTTATGTTGATTTATGACTCCTGTTGGATGTGGGGGGGGGGGGGGGGGGGGGATTTTCCTAACTATCGGTATCGGCATTTATAATGGTCGATAAATGAATATTTAAAAAAAATGCGGGTGCGGTGATTCATAGGGTGGCGCTGCCAATAAAGCACCTAAAAGCTGTCACAAGAACTGGCAAAAGTAATGATTATGAATACAACAAATATAGCAAGGAGACATTTTAATTGTTTATTAATAAACAAGTGTTTTCAGTCAGTGTCAGCCAAAGATGAAGTTGACGATGCTGACTCGCGATCTTCAGTGAACGCGCGCCAGAGAGAAATGCACATTTCATATGATTACATGAGTCTGTCTGTCTTTCGTTTTGAATTGTTCTGTTTAAAAGTAGTCATTTCAATATAGATATATTTCAATTCTCAGGTCTATCCGCTGAGTTTCGGTTCATGAGACGAGCTCCAGTTCACCCGCAGGCGCCTCCGCGTCGAGATTATCTATCGTCTGCTATATTTACTTCTTATAAATTAAATCCAGGCAAATGGTTGATGAAACATTGATTCAAATTAAGATACAATTAATACAAAACGAAATTCACTTTGAAACGAAAGGTTTTGTGCTTTCTGTTTGATGTCTATGTGAAAGTTTCAAAGCATATTTTAGTGCCGCTTTCAGAGCGCTCACGTCCGTAGTGCTGAACTGTCGCGTCTGTAACATTGTTTTTTCCTCATAAATGCGAACACGAAAAATAAAATAAAATAAAATAAAATGAATATTTTATGTAGCCTGTGGAGACTGAGAGCCAACCCTTCTTCATCCGGTGGGTAGTAGCCTACTTGTGATTTGCGCAGTGTAATTCACAGAATTGATTTCTCTGCTACAAGCCTCTGTCACGTATTGTGTGAGCTTGTAACTATTGCAAGCGCGCAGCTGAGAAGTCCTGATTATATTGTCTGCTATATTTAGGCCTACTTCTTATTTATTAAGGCAATTGGTTGATGAAACATTGATTAAATGCGTGGCGCGAGCGATCTCCGACAGTAAACTGATTCTGCTTTGTCTCGGCCGTGTAGACACCGTGTTAAAGCTCATTCTGCCTGATAACGCTACGTTACAACATCAAGCAATATTCCAAAAATGTATATAATTATAACACTTTATATAGGATCATTTTGCATTAAAAGTAGCCTAGTTTCACGTTTAGTACATTTTGCTTACTAATTATTTAAAATAGTATAAAAGTACTGTAATTAAAAACGTTTTCATTATGATATTATTAATTTTACTTTAGTAAAAAGATCTGAGTTCTTCCTCCACTGTTAGAGATTAGAGGAAATAAGAGTAAAAATAGAAGATAATAAGGTTTTGTCAGTGACACTTTTTATATATTTATTGATACAGGTTATGACTAAATTAAAAGACAAAGTCGTTAGTGAAGATTATGCAACAGTATTTAGAATATAATATAATATAACATGCAATGCAAACTAGTTTGGTTACAGCTCAACTGTATAATTCTCATTCTATCATTCCCCCTGCCTCCATTACATATCTGTGTCACACAAGTGTTTGATTACCACATTTGAGTGATCATTGCAAATCGTGTTTATAAAATATATTTATTCTGTTTATAGCTACTGTGTAAAGTACCCATCAAAAGTTTGTACACACCAATAGGAAAGTGTCCAAACTTTTGACTGGTATACTGTACTATAATACACTAATAATATTGCTACTGTATTATACACATAAATAATATCGGCCGATATATCGGGCTTTTTTTACTCCCTAATATCGGTATCGGCATCGGCCCCCAAAAATCCATATCGGTCGGGCTCTAGTTGTCAGTGTCCTCTCTGCTCCGCGATGAGTGTTTCACCGCGTGAGGACATGGTGTGTGTGACATAGCAACAGTAACTAAAGGGGGCGGGGCTTTGCGAACGGTCAATTAGAGATGATACCGATTATTGGCCGATTAAAGCTATTATATATACCGATTGTTTAAAAACAGCCGATGATCAGTGCTAATTATATCCTGTCAATCAAAAGGGTAAAACGTGTCCGACTACAACTCATACTGTGTGTGAAGAACATCTCTCGTGTTGAATTTAGGGCAAGTTAACGCCTAAGGCTTTAACAGTTTTAAAAACAGTGACGTCAATGCAGGCTTTATTTGACCCTATGAATCAAGCCAGGGTTGCCAGATTTACGATTTTTCTCTACATTAAACATTATTTGTAGCGCCTCTCGTCCAATAATCACACAGAGCGTTGTGCTCCGTTACTTCTGATAAGAAACAAAGTCTCAGCTTTCAAATTCTGTACATTGTAACGGACAGAACTTGTTACTTGTATTTTATTGTTGCTGGGCCACTAGTGTGATGTTTTGTGTTTACAAAGAGTAAAACACAGAGTTAAGAGTTAAGTTTACTTCATTGAATTGATTCATTGTTGAAGAGACAGAGATCTTGAAAGTGCTTGGTAGTTTGTTTATTGAGAGTTTGGCACATGGATTTATCACAGTGGTGTAAATAAAAGAGGTTCAATGTTAACTTGTTTGTGAGGATATTTCTTGATCAGTACAGGTTCAAAAATTTCTGTTGAACCCCTCAGAGTAACATCGTTAAAAGAAATGAGGTGTTACAGAATGGCGCCCGAACAAGGACTCTACATTAAACTTTATGGAGTCTTTTTTTAAAAAGAAATATTTTTGACTGTACTGATTAATCTTCACAAGCAGGTAATATAAACCATCATCCACTATGACAGAGGGTATAACGGTCACAGATTTCTCCGGTGAAGCTTTTGTTCAGCACAGAGATTCTGTAGTTAATCTCATTGATACCTTAAGTGAGTTATACATAAACTCTGAGGAAGAGAAAGAATTCCAAGATGTAGCCACCGATCAGAGAGCTCATCCCGATGACGTGCCATTACCTCCTCCTCCACTTGAGTTTCATGAGGACCGATTGCAATCTGACAATGAAGAAATTGCCCAGCGCATGGGTAGCATTGAGGAGCACCTTGCTGATCTTGAACATCGTGTTAGTGGACTGGTTACCACTGAAGCCATGAATGCAAAGTTTCAAGCATGTGAAGACAGAATTGACTATTGTGTGCATAGAGAGGTGGATCGCGTTAAGCAGCTGTTCCTTTCAAAAATCGACGATTTGGGTCAAAGTATGGTGGATTGCTTAAAGCGACGAGACCGGCAATTAGAGCAACAATTTAAAACCATCAGACCTCTTATTTCGACTCCTATGCACTCCAGTACTTCTACTACTCATAAGATGTCCCAATCTCCATCCAAGACTGACCCAGTTACACAAAACCGCTCAAAGCAAGTAACATATTTTTCCTCATCTACTAATCCTGCAGTTAAAATTGAACTACCTACCTTCAGTAATCTTGATGCAGAAGACCCAATTGAGTTCATTGATCGATTTGAAGAATATAAGGAGCTGAGACCATTGTATTCTGAAGAGCTGTTCGCATCATTATCTGTGAGTCTGAAAGGTACTGCTAAGAGCTGGTGGAGAGCGGAGAAACACAAAATAAGAGATTGGTCTTCTTTCAAAGAAAAGTTCCTTTTTTCCTTTTTAAATGAAGATCATAAAGAAGTTGCTGCCCAAAAGTTAGCAAACTATCGTCAAGGGGTAAATGAGAATATTAGAGATTTTGTTTTCAATTACAGAGCACTGTGCCTGAAGAATAATTCTGAGATGTCTGAAACTGAGATAGTTCAAGCGACTTTAAGAAATTGCAACCCTCGATTGGCTTCGTTGTTAAGGGGAACAGTGAAGACCGTTGATGATCTTGTCCGACTCGGTACTCAGATAGAGAAGGATTGGATTGAGAGTAAAAAGAGATGGCATCAAGGAAAAGAAGAGGAGCAGAGGAAGAAATCATCTGGTGAAAGAGGGCAACAAAGTCACCTCATGCTTGTTGATCCAACTCTCAACTCTCAATATAATAATGTGCTGCAAAGTTCAATCATTTTAAATCACTCTTACTTTAATGTTGTAATTGACACTGGAAGCACCTTCTCTTTGATACAGTGGAAAGTTTGGCAGAGGTTGAGAAGAGATGATGAGCATCTGACCAAAAGTACTCAAACTTTCATGCTTGCTAATGGTCAGAGTCAGAGAACTCAGGGAAAGGTTATCTGGGAATGTGAGATATATGGAGTGAAACTTGCTGTAACATTCTACGTGATGGATGATGTAGACTTGGCAGTTCCTGTCATTCTGGGACTGGATTTCCTAAGGGAAGCCAAAGTAACCATTGATTTTAATTCTTCACGTGTTTACCTGCCTGTTTCCAACACCAGTCACCCCATTTGTTTTAATGAACTTCAGGAGAACGCTGCCATCCAGTTTTATGCTGCAAAAAAGGATGTCGAATTGATCCCAAAAGAGGAAGACTTGAAGCTCGTTGATCAAGCGGTGGAAAATTCTCATGCCTCCATCAAGGTAAAGAATCAGTTGAAATCTCTGATGTATGATTGGTCATCAGTTTGCACTCACAAGCTAGGACGTACAAACTGCATCAAACATGAAATAAAAACAACTGATGAATTTCCCCTAAGAAAGAGACCTTATCGAGTCTCAAGAGTCAAGAGTGATTTTATTGAAGGACAAATCAAGGAACTGCTGCAACAGAATATTATTAGACCTTCCACGTCTCCATGGGCCTCACCTGTTGTGGTAGTAGATAAGAAGGATGGTGGATCTCGTTTATGCATTGACTATCGTGGTCTTAATTCTAAAACTCACCTCGACGCATATCCAATGCCCCAAATTACAGATATACTAGATTCTTTGCAAGGAGCCAAGGTATTTAGCTCTTTGGACTTGAAGAGTGGCTACTGGCAGGTAGAGATGAATGCTGCAAGTGTTGAGAAGACTGCATTTGTAACCGCTTCAGGGTTATATGAATTTTTGTGTCTTCCCTTTGGCCTTAAAAATGCAGCTGCCTCTTTCCAACGTTTAATGGAACAAGTTCTCAGAGACCACAAAAATAGGTGTTGTATGGTATACATAGATGACATCATTGTCTACTCACCAGACATTCAAACACATCTGCAGGATCTTAAACAAGTCTTCAACAGTCTGCACACTGCTGGTCTCACTCTTAATCTCAAGAAGTGCAAATTCATCTGTTCATCCCTGGACTACTTGGGTCACACCATCACTGCTGATGGAGTCAAAGTGAATTCTGACAAGGTAGATGCGATCAAATCATTCCCTACACCAACTTCCCTGAAAGAATTACAACGGTTCTTAGGTCTTGCGGCTTGGTATCACCGTTTCATCTCAGATTTCTCTACGAAAGCAGCACCCTTACATGCACTTAAGAAAAAAGGAGCTAAATGGATGTGGACAGATGAGTGCCAGGGTTCGTTTGAACTTCTCAAAGATGATCTGACTAAAGCCCCGGTGTTAAGCACACCCGATTTTGATTCTCCTTTTAAAGTGCAAACAGACGCAAGCAACATTGGTTTGGGAGCAGTGCTGACACAAGAATGTGATGGACAAGAGAAAGTGATTGCGTATGCATCTAGATTGCTTAGGGGAGCTGAGAGGTCATATTCCGCATCAGAGAAAGAATGCCTAGCGGTGGTTTGGGCTGTGGAAAAGTGGCATAATTATCTTGAGGGCAGAGCATTTGAAGTAATCACGGACCATGCTTCCTTGGTTTGGCTTTTCCAACACCCAAAACCTTCATCTAGGTTGGAAAGATGGACTATCAGACTTCAAGGCTATCACTTTATAGTATGTTATAGAAAAGGACAATGTAATGTGGTACCTGATGTTTTGTCAAGGAGATATACAACTGAACCAACGGCCATGCTGATGCACACACCAGCAAAACATGTTCTTAATCCTATCACTTGTGAGCTGCCAATGGACTTGTCTCAGATTGCTGATGCACAGAACAAAGACTCAGAATGTCAAGAAATTATGGTAAGAGTCAGAAACCAAAATACCACTGATCTTATGAGGACTCACTATGTTTTGAGAAATGATGTTCTATTCAGGAGTGTCCCGATCTCTAAAGGAGGTCAAAGATTCCAGATTGTGGTACCTGCTAAGTGGAAGGAATTATTTTTAACTTATGCCCATGACAGCCCCCTCAGTGGACATTTAGGCACATTTAAAACTCTGATGAGACTTTTAGAATTTGCTTATTGGCCTTTAATGCGTAATGACGTATGGCAACACTGTAAGCAGTGTGGAAAATGTCAACAGCATAAGTCTACAAATTTGAAGGCAGCAGGAGGTCTTCAAAGTGTACCTATTGTTGAGCCCGGATACATGCTCGGAATGGACATTATGGGACCATTCCCACGGAGTACCCGTCAGAATGAATATCTTCTAGTAGTGGTAGACTACTTCTCTAAATGGGTAGAGGTCTTCCCCATGAGATCTGCCAAATCTAACAACATCATTCGTATTCTCATCGAAGAGATATTTACAAGGTGGGGAACACCAGCCTTCATTGTTTCTGATAGAGGCACTCAGTTCACCTCGAACCTTCTGGATCAGTTGTGCAAGCAGTGGCAAGTAACCCAAAAACTCACAACTGCTTATCATCCACAATCAAACCTGACTGAGCGTATTAACCGAAATCTAAAAACCATGATCGCATCATATGTTGACAATAATCATCGTACCTGGGATCAATGGATCTGTGAGTTTAGATTTGCTTTGAATACAGCATGGCATGAAAGCATAGGATTTTCACCCGCTGAAGTTGCCTTGGGACGTCAATTGAAAGGTCCGCTACAAAGAGCTCTACAAAATCCACCAAATCCAGATCAACTGAGCTACAGTACCATTGATCGCCAGAAACAACTGTACGAAGCTGTTAGAGAAAATGTTGAGAGAGCACAAGCCAAGCAGAGGAAGTATTACAACCTCAAGAGAAGAACCCAAGACTTCCAGGAGGGTGATCTAGTTTGGGTGCGTACACATCCTTTATCTCGTGCAGAGGATGGTTTCATGGCTAAAATTGCCCCCAAATGGCGAGGGCCAGCTAAAGTAGTCAAAAGGCTAGGTCCAGTAAATTACAGGGTGACAATGTTGTCTGATCCTACCCAGATTGACAGTTACCATACCCAAAACTTAAAAATTTGCCATGTATCAAATTTTAACACTGAAGGGCGGGGTATGTAACGGACAGAACTTGTTACTTGTATTTTATTGTTGCTGGGCCACTAGTGTGATGTTTTGTGTCACATGTAGTTACAACAAGAGCCACTTGAGGGTGCTATTGCCGGGTGGTAACCTAGTATATAAACACACCTACCATAGAAGAAGAGAGTTCGTTTGGTAGAGGGAAATCCAATGTTTGATTGAACTCATGCTACCTACTGGCTTGTGTTTATAGTCCTTTGTTGAGAACCCTGAGTTTCTGCTCAACTGTAAGTATGGATGATTTATATTCTTGATGTTGTATTTATTTCTTAAGTTCTCTGATGTTAGATGTGTTTTCTTTCTAGAAAGGACTTTTTATTCACATGTTCTGTTATGAACACTGAGCAGAGAAATGGACAGTAAAGCCAAGTGGAAACTCCATTGGCAATGAGGCTACAGCACATGGACAGCATCGGGGCACAGGGAGCAAACAATTCACTGGCTACTGTGATGTAGGATCATTTCTCACATTGTGGATAGTTTGATTAAAATCATTGCATCGCACTCAAAATTTACCTTGTGGAGTATATGCTCATTTCGTCTTCATCATCATCATCATCAGCATCGGCATCATCATCGTCAACGTAACTTCTCAAAACATAGGACATTTCAGAGTTAAGTTTACTTCATTGAATTGATTCATTGTTGAAGAGACAGAGATCTTGAAAGTGCTTGGTAGTTTGTTTATTGAGAGTTTGGCACATGGATTTATCACAGTGGTGTAAATAAAAGAGGTTCAATGTTAACTTGTTTGTGAGGATATTTCTTGATCAGTACAGGTTAAAAAATTTCTGTTGAACCCCTCAGAGTAACATCGTTAAAAGAAATGAGGTGTTACAACATTTGACCACGAAATTCAAACAATAAATGGCGTTTTAAAGCTCTTAAATGTGACGTGTCAGATCGCTGTAGCGCCTCAGTTCAAGCGAGTCTTTTCTTCCACTTTAATATTAATTATATCTAGAAAAACATGCATGAACATCAGAAGGTATGTAAGAAAGATACGGTACAACTTACCGAAATACGTATCATCATGACTCGTGTAATCACTCAATGTGTGTTTCAACCGCGGAAAGACGTCAATAAAACAGCTTGTGCACAATATCACGTAATGTTGTATTTACCAGTGTTCACAGTTCGTTAGATATTCTGTGAGATAAAAAGTCGCAATTACCTTTTTTATTTTTCATTCTGTGGCGGAAACAAGCTTCCACAGAATCAACTTTTTACAAAGTTTGGTATATAAAATCCTGAAACATAAAAATTGATTGATTTGTTTAAAAAAAAATATCAATAAAAAATATATATTTTTTATTTATATATATATTTTTTTCCTATGCTCTAAGTCTAAGCGATGTAATGACACGAGAAAATACTAAATTCACAAAACTTTTCTGGGTCTCATATAGGAGAGTGGAATGGAAGCTTGTTTCCGCCATAGAATGAAAAATAAAAAAGGTAATTGCGACTTTTTATCTCACAATTCTGACTTTATTTCTCAGAATTGTGAGATATAAAGTCAGAATTGCGTGATATAAAATCGCAATTGCATGTTATAAAGTCAGAATTGCGAGATATAAAGTCAGAATTGATTGATATAAAGTCGCAATTGCAGGTTATAGAGTCAGAATTGCGTGATATAAAGTCGCAATTGCGTGTTGTAAAGTCAGAATTGCGTGAAATTCGCAATTGTGAGAAAAAAGTCAGAATTGTGAGATAAAAAGTCGCAATTCTGTCTTTTTTTCTCGCAATTGCGACTTTATTTCTTATAATTGCGACTTTATTTCTCAGAATTACGACTTCATATCTCGCAATTGCGACTTTATTTCTCACAATTCTGACTTCATATCTCGCAATTGTGGGATAAAAAGTTGCAAATATTATTTTAATTTTTTTTATTCATTGGCGGAAGCAAGCTTCCATAGAGTGGAGACAGTTGCAACATCATTTTCCTCCAATCAGAAACAAGCTAGAGTGCCGACACTCACTGCACATGCGCAGCTGGAGGCCCGTCTTCTCCTGGCTTTGCTTGCGTCTCTCCGCCGGGTTCAAGAGCTCTGGTGTCGCTGCACATTTCCAGCTGACATCATGCTATCTGTGTCCCAGCGAGGCTGAAGTCTGGATCGGACACGATGTACTGAGGCACATTTTCCTGGCTGTGTTTCAGCAACAGTAGCGACTGGGACAGATCTCACGTTCAGGCCAGAGCTCTGCAAAGAACCGGTGTAAAACAACAGATCAGTATATTACTTCGGCCATCTTTGGATCGCTAATAGATTTACATTTATTCATTTAGCAGACACTTTTATCCAAAGCGACTTACAAATGAGAACAATAGAAGCAGTAACAGTAACAATATGCAAGTGCTATTTTTTTTTTTTTTTTTTTAGTATTACTGGTTGTTCTCATGTCATGTTCAGTGTTGAAATGGATGAAACATTAAACTCATGTCATGTCATGTTTGTTAGTTCTCTTTGATCACAACAGCACTTTATGTGTGGGTATTATTCTTGTCTGGAGACTGTATGGCAAAACAATTTCCCCAAAGGGATCAATAAAGCATCTATCAATCAAAAACTTGATTTATTCAAATGCATCTTTTGCATCTTTTTTTTGTTGTTGTCCTTTAATCAAACTGTTTCAGATTGACTGCAGAAAACAGTTGTGCTGCTTATATTATGGTAACCATGAAAAACACACACATTCAAAAGTTAGAATTTTTAACATTTAAAACATAAATGAATACATTTATTCAGCAAGGATGCGTTAACTTGATCAAAAGACACAAGTAAAGATACAAAAGTTTCTATTTCTACTAAATGCTGTTCTTTTGAACTTTCTATTCATCAAAGAATCATGAAAAAGTTCAACATAAGTAGAACAATTATTGATAATTATTACTAATAACTGCTGAAAATTCATATTTGCCATCACAGGAATAAATAACATTTTAAAAAGAAAAAATATCTTCTTTTATTTAAAATGTACTTATTTTAAATTGTCTCAATATTACTATGTTGTACCATATTGTGATTACTGTACTGAACTGTAATAATATTTCATAATATTATATATTATAAATAAATGCAGCTTTGGTGAACAAAAGAGACCTAATTATTCCAGACTTTTGAACGGTAGTGTGTATATATATAATGTAATTCTACAATCTAACTAAATGGGGGGAAAAAAGATGACATCATCATCCAGGAAGTGACATAATTTTGGTGGGAAAACAACAGCACAAACATCAGTGAGTAAGAAAGGATTTGATGAAAAAATGCATCCTGTTTATATTATATTTTCAAAATTTCAGAACATTGTTTAAAAATATCAAACGTGCATATTTGCACTGGTCGTTTCTCCTCTATTGTGTCGTACATCGAGAGAAACGGAACAAGAACAAATGTGGGCGGGGCTTGATTGTGTCTGTGTGGAGTTGATTGGATGGTTATTGGCTGATCTCATGTGAGTGACAGGTTAAAGCCCCGCCCACATCATCAGAGAAGAGATGCTGCAAGAGGAACTTATTCTGATTCAAGATTATTAACACAATAATGATGTTCGCCGATAAATAATTTACAATAAACACTGCAATATTCCACAAAAAATTGTCCATTTTGATTTCATGCTGATTTTAAGTGCATGACTTTGACCTGAGCATATTTCTAAAAGTCTGATAAGCGCTTTTATATTAATGCCTCCCAATCTACAACACAAGCATGATATCTTTTTTAAAGTGTACTGCATTATGAATGACTCTGCTCTTGTGTTATCAAACGCTTGTTCTGCACATGGAGAAAGAAAACAGGCTTTATTGATCGACTACCTTTGAAAATAACAGCGTTTACGGTCTCTCATATCAGCTTGAAGATCCCAGATCAGCAAATGAAACTTCTGATCAGAGGAAAACACACATCTTGAGCTGAAAATACTGAATCTCTAACAATTGTTGCACACTTGATTCATTTCGCAATACCGACACGGTTAATGCACTGAAACGACTGTCTTCTGCAGAGCTGCTATTAGCGGAATTGCTCGTTTCATAATTGATTAACTTTGCACAGTAACTGAACTGAATCATTGAACACTGACTGAACTGAATTAAGCTTAATAACAGAAGCCAACAGGGAACGTTCTGGCAAGATTCTCTCAATATTATAAACATTCTTCCAGTAACGTTTATTCAAAGTTATCTAGTGTTTAATAATGTTCTCAAAGCATTCGCAAAAAAACATTCGCACAAAAACAAAGATATAAAGTCGCAATTGCGTGTTGTAAAGTCAGAATTGCGAGATGTAAACTCGCAATTGTGAGAAAAAAGTCAGAATTGTGACTTTTTTTCTCGCAATTGCGACTATTTCTCAGAATTGCGACTTTATATCTCGCAATTGCGACTTTATTTCTTATAATTGCGACTTTATATCTTGCAATTGCGACTTATTTCTCAGAATTGCGACTTTATATCTCGCAATTGCGACTTTCTCAGAATTGCGACTTTATATCTCGCAATTGCGACTATTTCTCAGAATTGCGACTTTATATCTCGCAATTGCGACTATTTCTTATAATTGCGACTTTATATCTTGCAATTGCGACTTATTTCTCAGAATTGCGACTTTATATCTTGCAATTGCGACTTATTTCTCAGAATTGCGACTTTATATCTTGCAATTGCGACTTATTTCTCAGAATTGCGACTATATATCTCGCAAGTGAGACTTTATTTCTTATAATTGTGACTTTATATCTCGCAATTGCTACTATTTCTCACAATTCTGACTTCATATCACGCAATTGTGAGATAAAAAGTCGCAATTATTATAATTTTTTTTTTTTTATTCATTGGCGGAAACAAGCTTCCATAGAGTGGGGACAGTTGCAACATGTCATTTTCCTCCAATCAGAAACAAGCTAGAGTGACGACACTCACTGCACATGCGCAGCTGGAGGCCCGTCATTATTTATACATCGTTCATAGCATTTTAGTTGGACGTTCGTGTAACGTTTTTAAATGTTACTTGTTTCGGAATTAACATTCTCAATGTTTGAAGATGATCAAATGGAATGTTTCTTTAACGACCAAAAAAAAAAAAAACTTTTCAGGGAACATTCAAAAATAATATTCACAGCTTAGTTGGTATGTTACCAAACTGTTTTGGGAAGATATTTCTGGGTCTTTTGCTGAAGAATCTCTGCTGTAAATAATGCAGGCTTACTCTGCTCTCTTTCGAATAATAAAGCCGGCACAATATTCTCCTCTCCTCAACCCGTTTCACAGATACAGCCGGTAAACCTGCATGTGATTTGGACTTCAAAGCGTCTCTTGTAAATCGTGTCTATCTCCGGATGCCTCTGGCAGACTTTGCATTTCACTACATGGATTTGAAGCCGTGAGAATGTACTTGGGAAATCAGTTTGTAACAGGCTTAGCTACGCTGAAAATGAACAAATTAAAAGACAAACAATGAAGCAGCTGAGTGAAACTTGAGGTGCCTTGGATCGCGCAGATTTGTTTGATGCGTTGACGTAATTTCCACTGAAACAGGAAGCGAAGGCGGGACATATTGAATGGCTCCTCCCCCTTTTCAATCAGCCAATAGCGTTTAGTTTACCTCACAGACTGACAGCACCATGGAAGCGAATCCGAGCGCTGATGATACGGTGGATTCAATAGTAGAGATGTGAATAAATTCTAGTCATTTCATTCTTAACCAACGACGTACAGTTGAAAAAAACTAAAACTCGAGCGTTTGAGCAACCGAACTAACCCATATTACTCTGCGACGGGTCAACGGTCGCTTCGGCCAGGGGGCGGAGCTTTACATTCTAGAGAGCATTTGATTGGACAGAAGATGTGATGAGAAGCGGTGATGTCATAAAAATCCCTGATCCATTTCAGCGGAAGTGAGAGACTAAGTTTTGAATGCTCAGATCTCCTAAATGCGAATTTTGTCATTGTTTTGGAACAAACCAGCTTATTCATAACCTTAAGGCGAACATATTCATACTAAAAGTTAATTAAAAAACTTACATTTTGATTTAAAGGTGCGGCATGTAATATTGACAGCTAGTTGAAATGGGTACTGAGTTGTTTCCCGCCTCCTCAGACTCGACACCGGTTGCCAGATTGAGAAGACGCGAGCGCAACTGACACTATTAGGCCACAAGCCGTGATTTATTCGTGTTTTAATATGAGCTTTTTAGATGGATGCCTAAGTTTTTTATAGGTCGGGCCGAATCTGCGATTTCTGACCCAGATCGTTCGCTGGATTTTTATTTTATTTTAGTTTTTTGCTGTGTTATCCCACCAACTGGCAACCCGGGGTGTTGAAATACTATTGGGTGAATTGGCAGTGGGCGGAGTCACACAGACCAACACAAAAACAGACATTACAACACTGAACGCACGTCAGAGTACAGTAACTGGCTGTAGCATGTGAACTTAGCATAATATCTGCAAACATATGCTATTTTTATGCTTAAATGATATACAGCAGCTTTAAACAGCTGGACGAGAGTCACTACTGCTTATAAAACACGCTTTAAAACGTCTCCCATTAAGTTATGAAAAAGTTATTCTGAATGGGCCTCCATGACTCAAGTTGTGTGAGTGGACTTTTTGTGATATCTATTCATTGTGACACGTATATTTATACTTGTTTCTTTCCCTAAAATGTGTAAGTGCTGGCTGTATGTGTTTTGTTGTTTGTTTGTCTTTGTTTTGTTTTTTGTTGTTGTTTTTTGTGCCTTAATTGTCTGATTCACTGCACTCTAAAAAATGCTGGGTTGTTTCAACCCAAATTTGGGTCAAATATGGACAAACCCAAATGTTGGGTTAAAAATGTAATTTAAAATTTTAACCCAACTTTCACTTTCAACTGTAAATTTTTTAACCCAACATTTGGGTTTGTCCATATTTGACCCAAATTTGGGTTGAAACAACCCAGCATTTTTTAGAGTGTGCCTTTTTTTGTATTATGTGCACCTGTGTATAAAAAAAAAAAATTACAAAAAAAAAAAAAGTTATTCTGAATGTCCAAAACGTCGTGTTTTTAAATGTCTTAAAACGTTTTCTTGGTTTTGCAAACATTCAATTTTATCATTATAACAGGATAATTTTAAATGTTTTCTGAACTTTCTAAAAAACAAATAGAGTTTTAGTTTAAAAACGGTTTAAACTAAAACATTTTTTTTTAAAGGAGCTGTATGTAAGAAATTTATTTCAATTAATCATAAAATGGCCCTGATATGTCACTAGACATTAAGAAATCATGTTCATTTCAAATACTTATATCACTGACAATAGTAGTCCGGTCAGGATATTGTCCTTTAAAAAGTGAAGTTGCAGCCCTCAACTGATGTTGATGTTGTCATGTTGTGTTTTGGTCTGATGCTCCACCCTCCACCTATCTACCAATCACGAAGTCAGTAGTGTTGCGGCATCCGGGTTGCCAGCTCTGCTCTAGTTACCACAGCTGCAGCTCGTCACGTTTCTGCTGGATCCTGCAGCCTATCTGGCAACCTCGAGTCGGGGAGGAGGGGGAGGGGATACACCGCTCTACAGTAATTTGAAAGTGATTGCAGTACCAGTTTTGGCCACAATCTTACATACAGCTCCTTTAAATGCATTCCGAAATGTTTACGTTTTGTGACCATTATTAAAGACAAAGATTATATTAATGTTACTGGAAGAATTTTTATTCATAATGTCGAGGGACGAGTGTTAAATGGTAAAATTACTGAAATTGCATAACACACACATCGTGAAAACATAAGGTACAGCATATCCCGCAAGTTGCTCAGAAAACAACGAATCATGTTAATTACCATATCAAAAAATTAAAAGCATCATCATTAATTGCATCCTATAATTAGTTTTGTCCGTGGTTTCAGTGCTGTCATCACTGAGGAGATTATGCCAGAAGCCGATGCATGATATCGCTCGCAAACACTGAAACATGTCTGAGGTGATGAAGATGATGAAGATGATGATGATGATGATGATGATGATTGTGTATGCGCATGATCTTTCCAAACACAGCCTCAGCTCATACACACACGCAGAGCCACCGAAGTGTGTTTGCATCTTCACATCAAATCAACTCTTACAAATAAAGATTCAGTTCTAGTGCATGCGCAGAACATTTTAACAATCTTCATTCCACTATAAAGAACTCTGAGCAAATGGAAATATTAAAGGATTTAAACATTTATTTTTTAAGAGTGCATGAATATTTGCTACAGTATTGGTGAAGTAAACTGATCATAGACATGAATTCTAGCAGAGGAAAACATTTTATTAATCAAAAGCTTTTGTTTTCCCGTACAAATATCTAATAATACCTAAAACAAAAGAGAGAAATTGTGTTTAAAAACAAATTTGTGTTTTTTGTTTCCCCTATAACATGTGAAATAGAATTAATAGTGTTTTAGTATCTGTGTGCAAATCTGTATTCTACTTTAATTACAGTTTTTTACAATCACTTTGCTACTATTTTCAGAACCTTGATGTCATTTTTCAAAACTCTAGACACAAAACTCAAAACGATAATCACTTGTAACACAGGCTGTCTAATGTTCAAAACATTGCATTGTGCATTCACATCTTTAAAGAAATCTTGCACTTGCACAATCATTGGTTCAAAAAACAAATTTACTGTGAAATACCATTGAAACATAACTATAGATCACCCACACACAAGCAACCGATAGTTTCACTGTGTCATTGTTCGTACAATCATTAAATATTGTAGAGCAAAATAGGTGATACAGGTTTCATTATGGCACTACATGTACAGTAAATACATCTCTGTAAAAGCACTGCAGTCGTAGAGAGAATATTACAGACACAGTGGAATCATTGTGAACAAAGTTTGTAATATATTGATGCAAAACACTACAGTACAATCACAACAGGTTTATTGTAATCAAAGCAAAAATAATTAGCTATGAAATAGAAAAGAAAAGACAGTACTGTAAAACATCAAATGCAGTGTTCCTCAACTTGCTGTAAGAAACTAAACAGGAGTGATTACTGTACTTCTACACTGTCATCAACTCTGTGTTGTGGATTTGGCCACAGGTTCTCATCTACATCACAATGGATGTTGGAAAATGACATCTTGGAAAAAACCTTTGGCATGGCGAGTCCAGGCCTGACACTGCTCTGCTGTGATTGGCAGAATTGGACACGCAGTTACAAGGGCCTGCATCTATACAGTACTGTACTGTCAATACTGTACATAGTCTGAAAAGGTGGTACAGTATTTGGCACCATAGACACAGTGTCTGATGAAGCATTACAGTATGATAAAATATTAGGCTACATCCATGGATATTGTAGTCTAATTGGTTCATGCCATGCTAATTGGTGACAATGAATCTCATTATCTTGAAACTTTCATGATTTACTGTAAACATGGAAGATTGTGTGTCTGTTTCCATACAACTATGCATTAAGAGTAATGCAACAGTTACTTATCATTTTGAGCAGTTGTATCAATTGATAGTTAGATCATTGTAAGGAAATGAATAGACACTCATTTGAAATGTAATGTGTGAATTGCCTTTTGAAATAGTAGTACTTTGATGTTAAGTTGTGTCATATTGAACAGGTGATCTTTGTTGAATGATCAAATGATCTAAGTTTTATGTGTATTGTATCCAAGCAATTGAGAAAAGGGTTAGAGTTTTGAAAAATGTGCTTTTTGATCATTGGTTGTGAGTTTTGTGTCTAAAGTTGTGAAAAATGACATCAAGGTTCTGAAAATAGTAACAAAGTGATTGTAAAAAACTGTATTATATCTCATCAAATGAGAAGTTTATGATCAGTTGGACAAACCAAAAGGAGTACAATTAATATGACTGCTTTACAAAGGTAAAAAAAATAAAATAACATATCATATCTCGTATTATATCATACATCATATTATATTATATCATATCTCATAATTTAATATAATATGATGCATGATATAATATGAGATATAATATAATATGATGAATGATATAATATATCACATATTATATCATATATCATGTAAGATATTAAAGACCTGTTTTTAGATAATTAATATTAAATAGTTTTTACCCAACTAGCAAATGTCCTTGTTTTAACCATAAATATCACTAAACTTGATTTGATTTATACTTGAAAATAAGGGGGAAAAACTCAATTTGTTGATGGACTTAGAAACATAAAAGTTTAATATTATTTTATATTATATTAATATGTAAGTAAGATATTATGACTTGCATATGGAAGCTGGTTTATTCTAAATTAAACAATTTAATTAACAAATAAAAGTTAATAACGCCTTTTTATCTCACAATTCTGACTCTCTTTTTCCTCAGAATTGTGAGTTATAAAGTCAGTATTACAATATAAACTCACAATTGAGTGAAAAAAGTCAGAATTGTGAGATTAAAAGTCACAATTACCTTTTAAATTGATTTATTCCGTGGCGGGAAAAAACATCCATAGTTTTCAGATAATTAATATTGAGGGTAAATAGCTTTTAACCATAAATAAAGTTGTTTTGATTTATTTTTCAAAAAGAAACTAAATGTTTCATAAGTGTTAAATGGATAGTTTAGCCAAAAATATCTTTGTGAACCAATAGAAAATCTTTGGGAACGATTTCTTCAACTATTTCAGGTTAATTCTGTTCCACGATCAATTAGAGAACGCTCATCGTTTAACCATTATTTTAAGAAATGTTTTAAGAGCAATATATCTTTCGTTTTTATTGTGTGCATATATATGGTCTTTTTGTATAATATGTTTAATTGTAAAAAGTTGTATTATTGTTGTTATTGTTTTACCCACTTCTCTAGTTTTAGGCTTAATAACATCCGGCACATGCTGGGTTGTTTCAACCCAAATTTGGGTCAAATATGGACAAACCCAAATTTGGGTCAAATATGGACAAACCCAAATTTGGGTCGAATATGGACAAACCCAAGTGTTGGGTTAAAAAAATTACAGTTGAAAGTGAAAGTTGAAGTTGGGTTAAAATTTTAAATTACATTTTTAACCCAACTTCAACTTTCACTTTCAACTGTAAATTTTTTAACCCAACACTTGGGTTTGTCCATATTTGACCCAAATTTGGGTTGAAACAACCCAGCATTTTTTAGAGTGCAGGACGATAAAAACTAGCCATCGGGATCATTAGGGTACATTTACATTCATGAATATTGTTTGATGTCTCTTTTCTAAATAAATAAATAAATAAATAAAATAATATCCCACACAATGTTTGTTTTATGCCCGTTTCGACTGTAAAATGATTCGGATGTTCATGCAGTGATGCAAAAACACAAGCGTGAGGTTTCAGTGAGATCAGATGGCAGAATGAGTGGACGAGCAGAGGTCAAAGGTCAGAGGTCAGTGTGTGTGAACCGCCTACGTGAACTTCAGAGCTGATTGTGTAATTGGAGAAACACGGGTAGTGTATTTGTGTGATGAGTGAGTTATATAAGAGGAACACAGCATGAGATGTACGGTGTGATCTGACAGAAACCCTGGAGTGGAGAGGTTTAGTCTGGCTGGATTCTGGTTCTGCTCCGACACACACACACACACACACACATACTCTTTTCCTCCTGACTACAGCGCTCGCTGGGCCAAAAATAAAGTGCACGAACTGGCTTCTTCTCACATGCCGCAATGTTGTGTTTTGGTGACGTCAACAGAATTCTTAGCTTGGAGATATAATGGGTTTGCAAAGAGCGTCGGACCCGAACAGAGCACACTGTAAAAAGTGCTACACCCACAAAGTAGGTTTTATATATTTTAAATATTTGTAATCTAGTTTATTTTATTGGTTTTATACAAAAAAAGTATCAAAATACTTCCTCTTTACTTAAAATATATCAGTTTTTATATAACAATATATTTTAAATAAAACCCATGCAATTTATTTGGGTAGTTATTTGTATGTGGTTGTTGTGTACAATAAATGTTATAAAAGTGAGTTGACAATGCACAATTTATTTGAGCAGCTGTCGATGTGACAGGTGTGTTCATCAAACGTAAATATTTTAAATTTTATAAGTTGACATTATCCCTTTTTCACTGGCGGGGACTCCAGACAGATGCAATATCTTCCTCGGCACTTCAACTGTTTGGTCGCTGCAGCGGATCTGAATTTCAGGGTCTGATTAACACGGTAAGTTGAGCAAATTTAGCCGAATGACTGGTGATGTAAACTAAAGTCACGCAAAATCGCTTACTCCACTAGGGAGCTGAGGTTAGGTTTGCAAATTGTATAGCTAGCTATCCTGCACACATGGTAAGCTAAGATGGCTGCACAGTGTGGTCGATCGGCAGACAACAGCAGCGTTTAAAAACACATACAAGTTACGTATGTAATAATTATTTGCACAAATGCCCTCAGTTATATTGTTAGATTGCACAGATTAAATTTCGGGATCAAATGCGATCGAAACGGTCGCAATTTCGAGCCTTCAGGCAATAGTTGTGCGGGCAAATAAGGGAAAGTAAGATGTGATGTTTTATGGACAACACTTTGTTTTGTGTGTTTGTCTGACAGGACTCAGAGATTATGTTATTATACTTTTGCATTACTAAAGCAGATGCACAGATTAGACTGTAGAGATGTATGTTTAGTAGTCTGTCTGATTTTAGAGATTTGATCCACGTTATTTTAATGCTGCATAGTCAATTAATGACATATTTTTGGTCTAGATTTTTAAACTATTTCTAATCTATTACTTAAAGAAGTTACATTTACAACTGATTTTTTAACCTTATTTCTAACATCTAACATTTTCCCGGTCTTTAGATACCCAAGCACTTTTGTTACCTGGGGTCTTCGAGCTTCACATCCAGGTAAGACAAACTTCAGAATAGATTCAATTACAATTTGATCAGATTATACGTGTTCTGTAAGTCCAATAGACGTTCAGGGAACCTCCATACAAGGTTAAAAACTAGTTCAGATGTGGACATATTTTATGTAATTTAATGTCTCATTTAGACAATTTAAACTGTTTCTGGACCAAATAAACACTTTCAGGATGCATTAAATTGAAACTCATGTTTATTTCAACGTAATTTCTAATTGCAAAGCAACTCACAAACAGAGTAATGATTTCATGATTTTTGGACAAACACACACTGACAACTTTAGACAGTTTAGCATCTGTAATTTATACATATTTGGATCGTGAGAGAAATCAGATTCGAACCAGGGACCTTAAGCTGCCTGCCCTAAGTAGACAGTAATGATTTCATGATTTTTGGACAAACACAGTCTACTTAGGGCAGGCAGCTTAAGGTCCCTGGTTCGAATCTGATTTCTCTCACGATCCAAATATGTATAAATTACAGATGCTAAACTGTCTAAAGGTGTCAGTGCGTGTTTGTCCAAAAATCATGAAAAGAAACTTCACTGTCTGTTAATTGCTTTGCAATTACACATGGAAATTACATTGAAATAAATGTGAGTTTTAATTTAATATATCCTGAGAGTGTTTATTTGGTCTAGAATAAGTATAAATTGTCCAAATGAGACCTTAAATGATGTTGAAAATTGTCCACATCTGAACTAGTTTTCAACCTTGAAAGGAGCTTCCGTGAACGTTCATTACAGAACACCTAAAAAAAGTCGTAAAAACTTTCATTCTGGCTCCTCAGTGGACGTCTTTTCAATGCACGTCTTTGTGACAAAGACGTTGAAAAGATGTCTTTTGGACATAATTTTGCTTAGTGGGTTTATTAATATTGTGATGATATGGGGTGATTACGTTTGCTCTTGAAAGATATTTAAACTGTAGCTTAATTAACAGTAATGTGATGACCAATCAGGTACAGGCAAGGACAATTGCAATTGGTTTATTGTAATGCATCCTTTGAACCAGAAAAATACAACACTCATGCTAGAGTAGATCATGATATTTTAGTACCCACACTCTATGGCATTGTCATGGTAGACTTCACTCTGGTCACATGTTCTAGTCACAGTATCCATCTTGTATCCACCACCTTTAGCAACAAAAGTACAATTTGGACTTTGTGTCTTATCTCTTCTACCTGTCTGCTAATATTCATCTCATTTCCTATTTGTCTGACCAAACTCTTGTTTCTTTTTTGTCTCCACCAATAGAGTCGGGCTGAAACAGAGGTGCACGCTGAGCTTGGCAGTTGCCCACTGAAAATTTACATGTGCCATCACCCCGACACGATTGGGATTATCATATAAGGACAGCCCGTGGTCAGAGGTGTGCCAAACCTGTCGAAAGCATGCTGCCTCCTGTTTGAACTTACCTATGCTCTCGACCTCAAGTATCCCTCAAAACTGGTGTATACTTGAGATATATCAGAGGCTTTTTGTAGGATTGGACCCTGTGCGTCCTAAACCATCATCATGTCATTTTTGACATTGCAGTTCCAGTGTGATACAATGTGATGTTATGGCTCACATTTACCTTGATCCAAACATTTCAGATTGGGCAGTTTGGATATTTCACTGTACTGTTCAGAACAGGTTGAAAATACACTTCTACAGTGTTTGTTTTATATTAGAGTGTACATGTGCGGCCACATTTATTTGCTGTTTTGTAGTCACTGTTAAAAGTGACACTGGTTGACATTGAATAAATTATATATTGTTTTCAATCTATCTTCTCATCTTTTTCTTCTTCAATTGAATTTGTAATTGTTATTGACAATTAAAAAAAAAATATTAAAATGTTTATTCACATATGATTAAGTTAATTTTACTAAGAAAACAAAGTTCATAAAACCTAATTAAAATGAGTACAGGTTACTTGTAGCAACTCATAAATAAGTTACCTGTACCAATAAAAGTAGGTTTATCTAACTGAGTAATACTAGTACTATTAGTTAACTCAACTTGATTTTGTTGCGTTTGTATAAAGTAATGTTAAAGTGTTCAATATACTTAAAAAAGGCTGCAAGTTGAATCAACATAAAACATCCAATGCAGCCACTTGCCTCACTTTTTATAAGTTAGATCTAGGTATTACTTTTTACAGTGCAGCAGCGCCACCCAGCGGCACCCAGCCAACACACACACTGACAATATGAGTTATATTGATGATGATCAGGGGTGCAAATTTACTTTTTCACCCACCGGCCAATTTGGCTACAACATTTTTAAGTTACCAGCAATTCTGAACTTCTAGCCAAAAAAAAAGAAGAAGAAATTATCTAGATTTACTACGTCACAGCTTGATGTCACATACACGTGAAACTCGAAAAATTAGAATATGGTGCAAAAGTTCATTTATTTCAGTAATTCAACTTTAAAAAGGTGAAACTAATATATTATAAAGACTCATTATATGCAAAGTGAGATATTTCAAGCCTTTATTTGTTATAATGTTGATGATTATGGCTTACAGATATGAAAACCTTTTCACAATATTCTAATTTTGAATATGGGGTTTTCATAAGCTGTAAGCCATAATAATCACAATTATAACAAATAAAGGCTTGAAATATCTCACTTTGCATGTAATGAGTCTTTATACACTCTAAACAATGCTGGGTTGTTTCAACCCAAATTTGGGTCAAATATGGACAAACCCAAATGTTAGGTTAAAACGTCATTTAAAATTTTAACCCAACTTCAACTTTCACTTTCAACTGTAAATTTTTTAATTAAATTTTTAACCCAACATTTGGGTTTGTCCATATTTGACCCAAATTTGGGTTGAAACAACCCAGCATTTTTTAAAGTGTATATATTAGTTTCACCTTTTAAGTTGAATTACTGAACTTTTGCACCATATTCTAATTTTTCGAGTTTCACCTGTAAATATATATAAACTTTGGATTTCATACAGTAATTTCTTATTTAAACAAAATCCTGTCGTCCAGCATCTCCTCCCATTCCCATCCTCATCACCAAATGTGTTTCAGGACAGATCAACACAGTAAAGAACATGTCGGATGTTGGAAAATAATGTGTTTTCTGTTCACCAAATGCGTTTTAATCTTCGCTTTTGCTTCAATGCAAATGAACGAGCGCGCCGTAATTTGTAGCGTAGTGACGTGTGTGTTCAGGTAAGCAGATATGAGCAGATTCTGCGCTGTATTTAATATATCATGATGATCAGTATTTGGTCTAAATCTGCATATATTTGGGTTTACACAAAACTTCCCCAGAAAAGTAAGTAAATATAATAAGTGACAACAAGGCAAATTGGCTCGTGATTTGAGAATTGTTTTTTACCCGTATTTTACACATACAACATGTGACGCTTGCACATCATGATGTGTGTCCAATAACAGCTGAGGGAGGATTATTATTAATATTATTTGAGTCCATATTACCACCTGGCTTCATATATCTCATTATATGAGCAGTTAATAATACAGCAAGTAGGACAAACCATAATAGGTACAATTAATGTCTGCTTAAGTATACATTTTATAAGTTTTAATAATATGATTAATTATGCAATTATTAAACTGTTTAAACATCATCCCAAATAACAAAAATATGTTCTAGGAACGTCTTGCTAACATTCCCAACCCATGTTTGGGTCAATTATGGACAAACCAAACCATTGGTTTAAATTTTGCAATTACATTTTTAACCCAACTCTTGGGTTTGTCCATATTCGACCCAAACATGAGTTGAAACAACCCAGCATTTTTTTTTTTTTTAGAGTGATTAAGTAATTTTTTTTTTTTTTTTAAATAAATTTTATTGTACAGACAAAAGAAAAGTGTACATTAAATCATTGAAGAGACAAGCATAAAAGAGAAAAACATTGTCTGCACTTTTATCTTTTACACATTCCCTACCAACATATAACTAAAAAAAAAAAGAAAAAAGAAAGAACCACAGCAACAAAGTAACCACCACCCCAAACCCCTCCCCCACCCCACCCACCAAAGACGATTAGAAAATATCGGCAGTCTCTACACGCGATTATACTTATATATATATATATATAAAATAATAATAAAAAAAATATATATATATAATACAAAATAAAATAAAAAACCTTGCACACCCATGATATATTTAGTCACAATCTAGTGAGGATACAGAGTCGTAAAGATTTAAAATAGGGTTCCATGTTTTATAAAATGTATCAATTGAGCCCCGAGTCGAATATTTCAATTTTTCAAGTGAAAGGAGTGACATCAGATCCTTTAACCAAGAGGTAGTTGGAGGGGGGGTTGGACACTTCCAATGCAACAAAATGCACCGTCTAGCAATAAGAGAAGCAAAAGCAATAACCTCTGCTTTCTGTCTCGTGATGGATGACGAGTGAGACACACCAAAAATCGCGACTAGAGGGCATGGAGATAGAGAAACGTGCAGAGCTCTAGACATGAAGTCAAAAAAAGAAGCCCAGTATGAGGCCAGTTTTGGGCAACTGAAGAATGTATGGGTGTGATCGGCGGGAGAATTGGAGCATCTGTTATAGTAGTCCCCTGTTTCTGGAAACAATTTATGAAGTTTCGCTTTGGTAAGATGAATTCGATGAAAGACTTTTAGCTGAATGAGACTGAGCACATATAGAAGTAGAATTAACTCTAACAAGGGCCTCAGACCATAGCTCTTCTGACAATTTGATTTGAAGCTCATTTTCCCAAGTCATCTTTAGGCTGGAGTGAGAGGACGTACTAGATGAAAGTAACATGGTGTAGACAGAGGATATACGACTGCCACCTGTAGGGGCTGACAATAAGTTCTCAACCAGAGATTTTTCTGGTAATTGAGGGAAACTAGGGAAGTTCGCCTTAACAAAATGATTAAGTTATTTTTGCATGTTCTCTGAACTTTCCAAGATCATACATGTTAATTTAATACATATCATGTTTAATTATTTTCCCACTATGGAAAAGGAAAGTATTAAACCCGCAAAACCTTGTGTAAATGATAAAGAGCAAATTCAGACTGTAAAGAAACACCAATCACTGAAGAACACAGTCTGTGCAATCCTGACATCTACTGCTGTGTTCAGAACATGCACAGACCGACCTCATCCTGCAATCGTTCCATACTGAGATCACACAGGCCGGGTTTATTGCATTTATTATTATTTTTTAAACATTTAATCTTTATTTATACAAGGCCAGGTTCTTATTTACAACAACAGATTGGCAGTGCTAAAAAATATGATCATAAACTACATCAAAAGTTAAATTGAAATTGTGTGTAATATAGAAATATATAGAAAATATATACACTCTAAAAAATGCTGGGTTGTTTCAACCCAAATTTGGGTCAAATATGGACAAACCCAAATGTTGGGTTAAAAATGTAATTTAAAATTTTAACCCAACTTTCACTTTCAACTGTACATTTTTTAATTACATTTTTAACCCAACATTTGGGTTTGTCCATGTTTGACCCAAATTTGGGTTGAAACAACCCAGCATTTTTTAGAGTGTAGAGAAATACAGAGAAATGATTGTTTAAATTAAGTGTTTTTCCAATCATGTGGTAGCATGTTTTTTTTTTTATAATATGGTGTCAATGCAATATTCTGTGAATAAATATGAGTCAATGTTAGTTAGTAACAGAACACATAACATCAAAGTCTATCACACAAATGGCCTTTAAATGATCAAATCTTCACAGATAAACCAGTCCTTCTGTCGGACTGATAGCTTACACTTTATTTGTTTTAGTGTAACTGTACAACCCTGCTGTGAAATCTGCACTGATTTTTAGAAAAGCACACTCTAAAAAATGCTGGGTTGTTTCAACCCAAATTTGGGTCAAATATTAACCCAACATTTGCGTTTGTCCATATTTGACCCAAATTTGGGTTGAAACAACCCAGGATTTGATTGCAAGAATAACTTTAATATCGTTAGTAATTTTTCAGCTGGACTGAAGCAGGTTTACTTGATTATCATACATCGGTTTCTTTAATAAAAAAATCACGAGTATTAAATATGATGATCAGGTTTATTTGTTCATCTGTCAATCATCATTGCATTGAATTGCATTATACACTCTAAAAAATGCTGGGTTGTTTCAACCCAAATTTGGGTCAATTATGGACAAACGCAAATGTTGGGTTAAAAATGTAATTTAAAAAATTACAGTTCAAAGTGAAAGTTGAAGTTGGGTTAAAATTTTAAATTACATTTTTTAACCAAACTTTTGGGTTTGTCCATTTTTGACCCAAATTTGGATTAAAACAACCCAGCATCGTTTAGAGTGTATGTTTTAAAACTACAGAGCTTTGATCACAAAACTAAGCATTTAAATATCATCTTAAGACATATTATTGGGAGATATTGATTTTTGTATGCATTTTATATAAGTATCTGCTATAAAGGTCTCATTGATTTACACTACAAGCATCAGAATCTCATATATGCACCAAATTGCATATTTTTGCTCTGAATAAAATTGAGATGTTTTTTTCCCTCCATATTCTCAATATATCAGACTATATGAGCCATAAAAGCTTGATGTACCAAATATGATTCTCTAAAAACGTACTTTCTATAAATTTTTCTTTTTTAGATTTTGTCTAAACGTTCAATAAACTGTTCAAATTTCTGACTATGATTTAATATGCTTTACAGGGTTAAAACAGTGATATTGAACATCTGAAATGTAAAGCATCGACCCGTCCTCCCTACACTATAGGGTATTTACAAAGAGAGTCTACCAATTATTACAGAATCTCAAATAAATATCTCTGAAAATATACAATATACTGGTATGCATTTTAATCATTGAGTGCATATCAAAGCTCACACAGTTTGGCAGACTTTAGTTCTCTGAAGCCGTACATGTAAATACATGCATACAATTACACATTAGTTTCTGATTAGACTCCTCGATGTTATTCAAGGTAACATTTTTGGTGAATATCCCAGTGTGTAAACAACATTATTCGAATAATTATGGCTCCAAATTGGACTTTCATTGAAAACCAGTACCGTTCCCTATAATTATCAACCAATTAGGCAACTAGCAAAGCAACATACGCTGATCTGCAATATTTGCGATGCATAGATGAGCTTGGCAAACATCTGGTTTATTGCTCAGTGTTAAGCGGGGACACGCCGCTGTGGGTCCGGCGGGTCTGCGCTGGTCAGATTGAAGTACCAGACACTGGGAACCAGCACCAGGTGAAATTCATTGAACAAGCTTTACATAACTCAACACACACTTGGCAGATCAGAGACGTGCGTGAGGTTCCCATTAATCTGAATTGGAACGGCACACATAGTGCCGTAAATTTTCTTTTATGATGCCAGGAGGATTTGCAGCTACAATGAACCGTTTCTACGCTGCCATATTTACAACAGGAACATTCATGTTTACTTTGGGCGAGAGAAGGTATTCCCTGCTCCATCGCAACTTATTACTATAACTGGAAAACTGCAGGGCATCCCAGGACACGTCCTGATCGCTCTCTCCGTACAGACCAGTTGTGCGGATCACAAACACTTAAAGGGATAGTTTACCCAAAAATGAAAATTAGCCCATGATTTACTCGCCCTGAAGTCATCCTAGGTGTATATGACACTCCTCTTTCGGACGAATACAATCAGAGTTATATTAAAAAAATGTCTTGGTTATAATGGCAGTGAATGGCTGTTTCTGTTTTGAAAGTGCAACACACACACACCTCGACACTTGGTCAGATGGAACCGGGGATTGCCCCATATATTTAATAGATGCACATGGATTATAAAAGTGCATATTCATAATGATGGACAGATGCACTTTTATGATGGACAGATGCACTTTTATGATGGAAAGATGCACTTTTATGATGGACAGATGCACTTTTATGATGGATAGATGGACTTTTATGATGGATAGATGGACTTTTATGATGGACAGATGCACTTTTATGATGGATAGATGCACTTTTATGATGGATAGATGCACTTTTATGATGGACAGATGCACTTTTATGATGGATAGATGCACTTTTATGATGGATAGATGGACAGATGCACTTTTATGATGGACAGATGCACTTTTATGATGGATAGATGGACTTTTATGATGGATAGATGGACTTTTATGATGGACAGATGCACTTTTATGATGGATAGATGCACTTTTATGATGGATAGATGCACTTTTATGATGGACAGATGCACTTTTATGATGGATAGATGCACTTTTATGATGGATAGATGGACAGATGCACTTTTATGATGGACAGATGCACTTTTATGATGGATAGATGGACTTTTATGATGGATAGATGGACTTTTATGATGGACAGATGCACTTTTATGATGGATAGATGCACTTTTATGATGGATAGATGCACTTTTATGATGGACAGATGCACTTTTATGATGGACAGATGCACTTTTATGATGGATAGATGGACTTTTATGATGGACAGATGCACTTTTATGATGGATAGATGCACTTTTATGATGGACAGATGCACTTTTATGATGGACAGATGCACTTTTATGATGGATAGATGGACAGATGCACTTTTATGATGGACAGATGCACTTTTATGATGGACAGATGCACTTTTATGATGGACAGATGCACTTTTATGATGGATAGATGCACTTTTATGATGGACAGATGCACTTTTATGATGGACAGATGCACTTTTATGATGGATAGATGCACTTTTATGATGGACAGATGCACTTTTATGATGGACAGATGCACTTTTATGATGGATAGATGGACAGATGCACTTTTATGATGGACAGATGCACTTTTATGATGGACAGATGCACTTTTATGATGGATAGATGCACTTTTATGATGGACAGATGCACTTTTATGATGGATAGATGCACTTTTATGATGGACAGATGCACTTTTATGGACTTCAAAACAGAAACAGCCATTCACTGCCATTATAAAGCTTGGAAGAGCCAAGACATTTTTTAATATAACTCTGATTGTATTCGTCTGAAAGAGTGTCATATACACCTGATGGCTTCAGGGTGAGTAAATCATGGGCCAATTTTCAATTTTGGGTGAACTATCCCTTTAAGTTCTGCTAAAGTGCTGCAATTCTGAATAACAGATCTTTCCCTTTGAAACGTCTGGCGGATAAAAAAAACTTGTTTGATATTTTTCTGTTCTGCCACTCCCTGGCTTTAAGGTCACGGGTTTGCTTTCCACCGCCTGCGTCTTTTGAAGCCCACCCTTGAAAAACTATAAGGAAACCATCTGCTAGGACACTAGAGGAAGTCCCAAATGGTCAAAGCTCATATGCAAACAGTTCTTGATCTTGTATCTCAGCATGGCCCTGCGTCTGAGTCTGCAGGAATGAGCCGAGGGGCCCCGTCTGTGCTGGAGTGTGTGTGTGTGTGTCTGTGTGTCTGTGTGTGTGTGTGTGTGTGCTGGAGTCAAACATCCACAACTTCATCAGAAAAACGCAAACGCTCAGCCTTCAGTGAGGACAAAGTTATGGGTTATTCATTTCGCCCAACATAAAACCGTTATGATCGAACATACATTCAAACCTAAATGTATTCAGACTCCTCCAACATTTCTCACATTATCAGTTTATTCGCTATAGTTTATAAATGGTGATAAATATGAGCAGAACTCAGAGTTCTCAGATCAGTGGATATTTGACTGGTTTTGTCCGTCCTTCTGTTAGACTCTCACACATGAATTATGTTGAATATCTGTCAGCTGTTAAATTTAACTACACAATTAGATAATACCAGTTTAGCTCAACCAGTGACCAAGCAATGCTTCATGTTGTTCAGTCTGTGTGTAAAAAGAGCATTAGCAATTACAGAAAACACACTTCAGCAGAACATCATCAGCTCAAAGTGGAGGAATCATTTCTGCTCCCAAATGTATATAAATTTTACTGTATGAAGAATATTTGGGTATAATGTCACAGTTTACTTTATTCTGCTCTCCTCACTTACATAAATGAACTATAGTGTCCTGATCACATAGTAAAAATGATATCTGGTGTCTGAATAATTTTTGGTTTGACTGTATATAATTAGTAGTTTAAACCAGGTATGAGGATGATCTCAAATGGTTAGTTTTTTTTGCAATTGCTATAGGACCCATTTCACTTTTACAAAACTCTTCACTAAACTAAACTGTGGATCATTTTCCATTGCTTTGGCACACTTTCTATATATATATATTCTATAGCAATGTCATATTGAAATATATGGAAGCTTGTTTCCATCACTGAATAAAACATTTTAAAAGATAATTGTGACTTTTCATCTCACAATTGCGAGTTTACATCTCGCAATTCTGACTTCATAACTCGCAATTGCCAGTGTATATCTCACAAACTCGCAATTGTGAGATTTACACGACATATCTTCAACTAAAAACTGAAAACCTTTTATGCATTTTTGGCCATTCATTTATACGACAACAGCATTTTGGGGACCTGAAAACGCAAGGTTTTTGAAAACGATCCCGTTATCGTCTCCTGGTAAACGACAAAAACCTGAATTTGTGAAAACGTTGACGTCATGCACATGCGTGTTATGTGTTCAATATATGTTTGTATGTAACAAAGTGACATCGCCACCTACTGGCCTGGCAGCAGAATAAAGCGATTAGGCCTAGTCATTTTCATGGATCCGTGTGAACCAGGGGCGGAGCTAGACTCTCAGTACAGTGGGGGCGGAGCTTCATCATGGGGCCGTCTGCTACCAAGTCATTTTAAAATTAAAACCGTAAAAAAAAACCGTAAAATATCTGATGAATTCATATGTAATAATGTGTCACTTGTTGAGCCAAGTAAGCTTATATGTTAAATAAAACACAAAGGTTATCTCGTTCTTTTCAGAGAACAGTCTGTTTTCTTTCGTTTTGAATTGTTCTGTAAAAGTACACATTTCGAGCTTTCTATAGATATATTTCTCAGGTGTGTGAGGCAAGTAGGCCTACCTAATACGCTGTGTTTCGGTTAATTTATTACTCACAAGACGAGCTCCAGTTCACGGGCCGGCGCGATTATCTATTGTCTGCTACATTTACTTCTTATTTATTAAATCCAGGCAATTGGTTGATGAAACATTGATTAAAATTAAGATACAATTAATACAAAACGAAATTCGCCTTAATGAATGGCTTTGTACTTTGTTTGATGTCTCTGGGAAAATTTTAAAAGCAGTCTTTCAGTGCCGCTTTCAGAGCGCTTACGTCCGTAACGGGGAACTGTTTCGTAACATTGTTTTTCCCTCATAAATGCGAACACGAAAAATAATACAAAATGAATATTTTGTTCTGTGGAGAGCCAGCCCTTCTTCATCCGGTGGGTATTACTTTTTGTACTTTTGCCACCTAAAAGTTAAAGTTTTTTTGTGTCACGTCCGTGTATTTCCCTCATATTAAATATAAAACGCATGTGTAGACGACTGATATTTTTCTAATAACTGGAGTCTGGACTCCTTTATTAAGGAGGATAAACAGACGTTTCAATAAATTGGTATTAAATGCATTTTCTGAGAATTTACATTTCAAGTTTTGTACCAAATGTCACGTCCATAACGCTGGAATTGCCCAATTTTAAAGAAATTATCCTCAACTGTGGTGTAGTGTAGGTCTACGTATTTTATAATGTTAACTTCAAACAATAGCCTACTAATAGTAATTTAAAGATGTGGTAGCATTGGATCTGGACGGGAGGGATAACGCTGGGAGTTGGAGTGTGTCGCGATTCTGCCTTCTCACTCACATTTCGGCATTTCACAACGCACAGTAATTTGGATCAGTAATTTTAATCTGATTACTGGTTTGGAAATAGTAACGCGTTATTACTCGTTACTGAAAAAAGTAACCGGCATCACTGCTAGCGAGGGCCCCGTTCCTGTCCAGTGACGCAAGATCGGCGGCGTTTGAGGGGCCCCTAATTGGCACGGGGCCCTGGGGCGGCCGCACCCGCTATCTCCGCTTCTGGTGTGAACAAAATCGTTTTGACGACGTTGTTGTCTGTAGCTATGTGAAAAATGCAAAGGAATAATTTTTCCATTTTTATTACATCGTTGTTGTGTAAACTTACCCTTGGGAATTATTTTGTACTGTAATGTAAACATGAACTATGTAACATACAAATCCAGTGAATTCTAAACAGTAGAGTGCCATTCTTGTTTTGTTAAGACATTTTACAAAAGAAAACACTATAATGGTGCCTGTTGTTGTTAAGTGTTTTTTTTTTTTAGTCTTTCTGTTATGAGTGACAAAAGAGTTATAGTCGGTTTACAGAGGTGGAAAGTAACGAATTACATTTACTCGCGTTACGTAATTGAGTAGTTTTTTTGTGTACTTCTACTTTTTTAAGTAGTTTTTAAAATCTGTACTTTTACTTAAGTACGTTTTGTTTGAAGTATTTTACTTCGCTACATTTGAAATCATATGCGTTACTGAGTAAAAAATAATACAAGGGAGAAAAAAAAAATCACACTCCGGAAACTACTGCATCGATTGGTTCAAGGGCGGGAGAACAAACGCGCAAGAAAGGTGACGCAGACCCAGCTGAGCTGAAAGCGCCCTCGAATTCTTATGAAGCGAATTATGGCCAGTATGGAAATTCTTTGTAGAAAAAACGAGTGGTTGTCCTCGAGGATAGATATCCAATTTGCAAAAAATGTGGACGCAAAGTGGCTGCAAAAGGAGGATACATAGGACAACACCATCCCTCCTGCAGTTAAAGGTATGTCCTGATGATTATAACTTAAGGCCGAATGACTTACGTGATGCAGAGGGAATCCCGGAATCCAGTCATGAAAATGGAATATACATAACGCAGATGTCACGTAAAACACGCAAAATAATGGATGGATGAATACATGGAAAGTAGAACTGTGCAATAAATCCAATCGCGACATTGTCTGTGAATATTTAAGCACAAAAATACTGCTATGTAAATATATAACATATTTGTTCTGCTGAGCTGCGTCTACTATGTCTACTAACGTTACATACTCAAGTACGCGTGACTGTTTGTTCATGGTGTTTTCAGCGTCTCACAAACAATTTGAGGACATGAATACATTTCCAGAGCTAATCTGAGAGAACGCCTAATGAGCATTTTCATAATTTTATTTGAGAAAAACCATTGTCAAATACACATTGAAACGGGTCTTCACTACAACCTGTCAAAATAAAACTTCGGTTTTACTAAGGAGAAATTCTGGGCATACAATAGAACGAACTTCTCAAAATAATGATAACAACAATAATACATTTTATTTAAACATTATTTAAAGGAATATACATTTTTTTTGTCCATGGTTTAATTTAGTAAATCTGTTTTTGCAGCGCTTCCCCCAAAAATAAAAGGACACAAAGTTTAAATTTACATTTGATTACCACCGTTTTTGATAATATATTTGGATTAAATCATAAAAAGAAACATTAATTTTCTGAATAAAATAAATTTCATAGGACTATATTATTCTTAAACATTTTAATAAATTATTAATGTTAAAAATAAGTTGTCAATCTAATTCATTATCAATTATTGAATTTAATTGATTAGACATGTTTTATTGAAATTTTAATAAACAAAACAAACAAATGGTTTCAAGTTTGTTATAGTAAAAGCATTTGTTCAACCAAAAAAAACCCCTGTTTTCATTAATTTAACTGTCATTTTAACTAATGATAATAATAACCATAATTTAATAATACCGTTTATTTATTTAAAGATGCTATATGTAACTTTTCTTCTAAAATGAATCCTTTTTTTATTGCCTGCGTGTGAAGGGGTTGTAATCACACATTACAATGATCCACTTGTCGGTTTTAGCTATTACCTCTGAAGGCCGGTATTCCTATTTCTATGTGAAGTCTCCGGGTCGGATTTACTGCGAAATCCATCGGATATGACGTGCATGCGCGCTCCCGAGCCTCTATCCTTTTTATATACAGTCTATGCGACGGCACTGCAGCTGACCACATGGAGTCTGATAACACCAACAAACGACCTGCCTCCAGCACAGCACAGACTCCAACACAAACTCCACATAAATATAAAAAACAAAACAAAACAAAAATGTATCTGCTGAAGCTCGTCAGGCCAAACGTGAATCGGATCGACTTAGGACGAAAACACGGATCAACATCGGCAGAGCGTTTGAATTATGGAGAGACCTCCGCTATTTTTATTGTGATAAATTACAAGTTTTCAGATATGCTGAAATAATGTTAAACTATAATGAAATAGCAAGGTCAACTACAACATACATGAGACATGAAATGAATACAAAAGACTGTTCCAGGATAACAAAAAGTAAGTGCTTTAGGATGTAACTTTTATTTTATGTACTAGATCTACTGTCTAACGTCACTCATCCCACTACTATCATATTGTTTATAATACACATTTCCAGACACGTTCAGTGCAGTAATGTTACTTCCTACGATCTTACTGTTACACTGAAATTGTTCAGTCTAGTTCACTAACCGTTTTCGTTATCATATTATACATTAATCTATGTTGACATTGCTGATTGTGAAAGATACAGGAATAGTTAGTGAAATGCCTTATGCTAGATAACACCACAAATGTAACGTTATCATGGTACGAGCATGGAGCATTAGTTCAACGTCAAGCTGATAAAAGTAGCCTATTATTGTAACGTTGCAGTGGGAGTTTACATGAGTTTCCAGCATGTTGTGTGACGCTTTCTCTGGTGTGTTGAAAGTATCAGTGTGGCCGGTACCATGAGTGATCGCTCTTGTGTTCGAGCACGTGCGCTCTTGTAAAAATTGGTTGCAATCTGAAACATCACCGATAGAGGCCGCTAAAAAATACATATAGCACCTTTAATAATTGATTAATACTGTAAACCGTGATATTTTCTGAGACATTATCATACTGTGAAAATCTCATACCATTAATACAACCCTACACGGGGGATTCCCCCACCCGCTGTTAAAAAAGTAACTCAGTAACTTTTACTCTGAGTAAATTTTAAATGAGCTACTTTTTACTTTTACTTGAGTAGATTTTTAGACCGGTACTTTTACTTGTACTTAAGTAAAATTTCATTGAAGTAGTAGTACTTTTACTTGAGTAGAATATTTTATTACTCTTTCCACCTCTGTCAGTTTATAGTCGTTCAAACCCCTGCTTTGTTTTAACCCCGGCAAAAGGAGAGTTTCACACGTGTAATTCAGCGGGGTTAGCAGCGCTTTTACCCGGGGTTAAGAAACTGTTAGCATTGATGTGCCAAACTGCAGTGTGAAATGGCAACTGAAAACCAATCGCCTCATATTCACGTGTGGACTGTAAACGAAACACCGAGCGTTGGTCGTTTCTGCGTTTGAGAGGAAAACTGTCGAGTTTAGACACAAAACGAGACAATTGGAGTGAAGAGGCCGTTTCATTCTTACCTTTATAGTCTGAAATGTCCATTCAGTAAACTTGATTGTAGTAAGTCTGTCAGGTAAAATGTAATGAGAATGCGCCGCGCTAGATCCTTTACGTAAACATGTAGCGTGCAGCGTTCGTCCAATCAGTGACCCTAACACCGCAAATATGCAAATGAGAACGTTAACCCGGGGTTTAGGAATGTAGCCTACAGTGTGAAACGTCAGCATGAAAACCTAGGATTGTAGTTTTTCTTGTGGCACAATTTCCCAAACCAGTCATTAGTTCTCAAAATAAAGACACATTTCACCTGTTTTTACCGTTTTATTCAGTCTTTGGTTTTCACACACGTTCCAATTTTCTTAAAGGGATAGTTCACTCAAAACAAAAAAAGTTGTTGTTACTCACCTTCAAGTTGTTCCAAACCTGTATGAATTTCTTTCTTGTGCTGAACACAAAAGAAGGTAACCACAGTTGACTTCCAATGTCCTTCCCCCCCCCCCCCCCAAAACTGTCTTTATTTATGTCTTCTGAGGCCAAAGTTTGATTCTGACAAGAGATAATGTGTTTTTGACTAAAATATTTGATTTTGATGTGACAGTTTGGGGTTTGTACAAGTTGGTGTGTAGTTCTGAGATTGTGTAGTTGTAAGAAAACTGTGAAGTGTTTCATGTATTGTGTATAAATAACCCAGGATTATGTTTACCTAGGAATAGGATTAGTTCAAGTCAAGTGTGAAACGCCTTAAAGCTCTCACTGCAGTTTATGTTACATGTTTATATTACAGGACACAATTATTCCCAAATTGATCCCTTTTGTAGATGGTAATATGTAGGTTTCAGTCTACATCTAACTGTTTTGATAGTATTTCATTTTTTAGATCTGGAAAAAAATGATTTAACAGTTTTAAAACGAGTATGTAAACATGCAAATTGGCCTGTAGGTTCATAGAGTTTTAGTGCCGTTTTTGTGTCTGAGTGAGAAAAGAGTTCATGCAATCTGACACATGTCATAATTGAGGAAATGTTGTGCTAAAGCAATGGAAAATGATCCACCGTTTAGCCCACATGACCTAAGTATTGAGAAATTGTAAAAAAAAAAATTAAAATCTTTCCAACACATTTGTTTGCATAATTGGTGTTGTGCACTTGGAAAAGTAGAAGAATTAGACATAGAGGTTCAAAGGTTTATTCCACGATGCAAATCATGATAGACACTGAACTATGAAGATAATAAAAAGACAATTTTAGAAATACGTAAGTGCTTGTAAGAAATTACAGTCAGCTTTTTTGGTTTATCAGTAATCGAAAAGAATAAAAAATAAATAGCTTAAAATTAAATGCAGTCCGTGCTAAATCATATACACAGTTCTATACACAAAGATGGATTATTTCTCCTACTGAAATCGATCTTATTTTCAATATTATAGTACAACTTATCTAAGTGCATTAAGCAAATCTAATCAGTACAACATGAGCAACAACAACAAATCTTCCGCCATAAAAGTTCAACCAAACAGATAGGAAAAAGTTCATTTATCCAAACCATCTAAACAAAAAAAATGCATTCATTTCCAGCACTTAATGACTTTATAAGGCAGCTGCGTTTGAAGTCACTGGGACTTTTGTTTGTCGCTCAGATTAATGCGTCCTATGTCCACAAATGTTCTTTTACTTTAACTGTAAGGGCAACTCTTATAAAAACCTTCCAAGTTGATGTGAGCATTTCTATTCAAGCTGAAGAAACTAGGGGTGTAACAATATATCGTGTCACAATATATCGCAATACAATATCGTGGATAGTTCACCCAAAATAAAAATTACTGTGTGAGAAAAAAATCAAGTTTTCAGAGTTTTAGTGTCAGTACTACATTAAACTATAATGTTGAATATAATGTATAATATTGCAATATTTGTGGTTCCTGATAATGCCAGATGTCTGATGTTACCAGTAAAAATGGCCTAAATATATCTAGTCAGTGACAGAGATGTGAAATAATTGTGTATTTTCAGCTTCATAATTATGAATAATGTTATTCTGGTGTCTCTATTGTCCTGTGCTTTGGGTTTCAGCACCAAGTCCAAACCTATTCATGTACACACACAGTGTAACACCAAATTAGCATTTTAATCAACAGCACATTTTGTGTTAACCTTTTACCATACGTCTTGAGGATCGCAGAATCGTGATGTGTATCGGATCGTGACATGAGGGAATCGTTACACCCCTAATGGAAACATATCTAACCTTGTCAGAACTGTGACATAAAAGACTAACACCAGAACCGTTTAATCGTTCTGGGAAAAGTCCTACTGGATGAACTCTTTCAAAATGTCGCAGGTGTTTTTATTGATGACCTCGCGTAGCTTCCGAACACGCCGGGCGCTGGAAAGCACGATGAAGCTGTCGGGTTGCAGGACAGCCATGCCGTTATCCACGTCTCCCATGAGGATGATCTGGCCGTCTGTGGTGGTCACGTTCGGACACGGACAGGCCCAGTCCATGTTCTGCAGGGTCACCTCGAGCGGATCCTTCCCGAAGAACTTCAAGCCCATTTTCTCGTCCTTCAGGATCTCCTCCACCGTGACCAAAGCGTGACCCGAATCCTGATCCTCGGTGAGCTCCGTCACACGTCCCAGAATCACGAAATCACTCCTACAGAAGCTGGTCACCATCTTGTGCTTTGGTTTGCACGGTTTGCATCGCTGGATCCTCGGGAACGGGCATGTGTCTTCGCACGCATCTTTGGTTTTGAAGTTGTTCTCGTTGCCTTTGCATCCGCCGAACACGAACGGCTGGCAGCGGCGCTGGGATCCGCTGTACGCCCATCGAGGCTCGTACGCCTTGCAAGGTCCCTGGTAAATCGGGAGGTTGCAAGGCGCGGAAAGCTCGTCCCGACACGACGTCATGCACGTGTCGTAAGCGTCGAAGTGATTGCGGTTTTTGCTGCAGTTGCCGTACGTAAAAGTATAGCAGTTGTTCCTCTGTGGGTCGTAAAACCAACTCAGCTTTTCCTCTCCACAATCGTCCCCGTCCGGCACTTTCAAACACTCCTCGGCTGGGAACCCGGTGGAGTTCAGCTCTATGATCGGCTCTTGCTGGATTACGGACAGCGGGAAGTGCGCGAGTATCGAGCCGCCGGGATTGGTGGCCGTGCATGTGTAGACGCCGGCGTCTTGCAGTTGTGCGTTGTAGATGACCAACTGCCCGATGTTAGTGACCACTACGTTCCCATGCACGTGATTGGGTTTCATAACCACTGGGTTTCCGTGCTGTTTCTCCCAGGTTATCTCAGGTTTCGGTCGCCCTGCCACTTCACAGAGAAAGCTAGCCGTGTCTCCGACGAACACGGACTGCTGAGACGGGATGCCGAGCATTATAGGAGTGTGTGTGTGTATGTGTCCCGGAGTCGTGCGCTGGATTGCAGTGGTGGGTAACGCAGTGGTGCCGGTCGGGACAGGACTGGTGTTGGGCCAGGTGAGATGAAAACGACACGTCACGACCGATAAGGAGATTCCCTTCGAACACGCTTCGGCATCCATGTAGCACTTGTTGTAGTAGGTCATGCCGTCCGAGGCGCAGGTGAAGAGCGGGTCTCTCTCGCACCGGTCCCGGCACTTGCACACCGGCTGGCCGTCCCAGATGTCGCACTGGGAGCCCTGCTGGGAACACTGGAACGTGTCGCAGGACGCCTCCGTTGGCAAACCCATCGGCCCTTTCTTGCCTGTAGTGTCGATGAAGCGCGCCGCCACACAGCTGCGGTTTCCACACACATTGGCACAGCACTTCTCAAATGTTTGACATTCCTGGACAAATGTAAACAAAGAGTGAATAATCCTGATATATACAAAAAATGTGTGTGTGTGTATACTGCATATTACTTGCATGCATGTCCATTTTAGACATATATTGCAGAATATTGTTGTTGTATTCACTTGATAATCTTGATTACACGAATGAAGGGAAATATACATAATATTGCAATGCAATATAAATTATTATATGAAAATGTGTATTTTATACACATTAAATTGAACATGCATGCAATTTATATAATGTATATATATATATATATATATATATATACAAACATATCATATAAACTCAAATAAAATATACTCATATAAAATGTGTATTTTATATACATGAAATGAAAATGCATGCAATTTATATAAGGTATGTATGTGTATTCATTTCATATATATATATATAAACACACATATATTGCACAATATTGTTGTTGCATTCACTTCATAATCCTGATTACATGAATAAAAATAAATATACATATTGCAGTGTTATAATATATATAAATGACTATATTAGATATGCATATTTTTATTTATATATATGAAATTAACATGCATGCATATATATAAATATATATATATATAGAATATATATGACATTAACAAACATGCAAGTAATATATCAATATTACTAGCATGTTTGTTCATTTCACACACATATATATGAATATATATATATGAATATATAGAATATATATATATGATGAACATTATATATATAGTTATATATCATATATGAATGAAATGGACATGCATGCAAGCATATATTACAGTCAAAATGACAACTAATTTCAATGGAATGAAAAGGCAAACCTGATCAGATTCACATTCGCGCATGCATGTGCTCATTGCATCGACCCACAGGTTTGGGTTCATGTCGTTGGGACAGATCCCTGCGTGGGAATACGCGACTCTCTGCAAACTCATGCCTTTCACGCACTGCCTGTCCACAGACAGCAGCAGAAACTGTCCCGACACGAACCAGATCCAGCGAGGAAACAGCATCCACCACATGTCGGAGGGCAGAACTGAGGAATTATTTCGAGGAGTTTACTAGCCTAATTTTATTGAAACAACTGAGCCAGAATTGTGCGCCTCGAGCTTCCAAGCAGCAGGAGGGGGAAAAAAGAAAATCTCCCAGAGATTCAGAAAACTGTGAGTGGAAAATGAGTTTAGATCTCTGTATTTATACTCTCTAATAGTTTGCACTTCTTGAGCAACAAAGGCTCGCCTGACCACAAATCTCGCCCTTACGCGCAAATGACTGACATGAATTACTCTGCAGTTCTAGAGAGAGGATTAGAAACATCTGGTCCAGAGTTGGGTTGGTACTGGGACACCTGCCTCTCCGTGAAAGAGCTGAAGTGCTGCTTTAACCCTTTATCTGCGCGCGCTCGTGGGAATTGCGCGCGCGCGATCCTTTCAGTGCGCTTTAAAAGGAAAGATGCCACACAGAAATACAAGAAAAGTAGAACTGGATATTTTAAAATGTCAGAGTCTAAGTAATCTAATCTTCTCATGTTTTTTTTTAACCAGTTTCTGAAATCAGCATCATACATGAAAGCTCTTGTAAAGAAATAGGCTATATACATGACCAAAAAAAAAAGTGAAATAAGAAAGTAAACCGTCGGTTTAGTATTGATTTGTGATCATTTAAGACAGAATGAGAAGGTTGTCATTTAATTAGATGAAACATCCATGCAATCATTTGCATGTTAAATCATAAAAATATCAATTTTACATCAAAGTTTGAGACATAACTCAATTTAAACCAAATGTGTTTTAACACAGCTTTCAGAATCGTTGTTTCTGTTTAATTTCTGTATTTTTGACAGTGCGTTTATCGTATAAAAGTAAACGAAATTATTTTATTGTAAGGTAGAAACTTTGCTGAAGTGGTTGTTTTGAACAAGCATTGACTTAGATATTATGCAAAATAAATTACTTTAACAATAAAGCATATGCATGGTGTCTTTTGCCCAAATGTGGAGTAAAAAGCTCCCTTGCCATAGAGTTTTTAAACGAAACATAGTGCTTTTACCATTTCTACCCCCACAAAATGTGTTGCTTCATGTTCAGTAAAATGATCTTTGCAATCATACACTATATGGGTGTTGTATTGAGAAGCATTTGTACTTGTGTTGATTATACACTCCATTATATGATATGCATTAAATTAGCCTAACGTCATTTAAAATGAGGTTTGATTTTAAGTAGAACACAGTGTACGTAAAGCTTTCAGAACTCAAAATCTGTTTATGCAAAAATACTAATGCTGATTAAAGTATATTAGCGCTCATTAGCTCTGAAGAAGAATGTGCACAGGACAAAAGACACGCTTCATTCACTCCTGCCTTTGACTGAATATAAACAACACCGTAAGAAATATAAGATAGCTATATATATGTATAATGTATAGGCTATTCCAGAAGTGCTTCCAAAAAGTTTGTTTACTAACCACTTTTATTCTAAAATATTGTTAACATAACCTGAGCTGAATATCTCCCAGCTGGGCTGTTCAGAAGCTTCACCTTATTTTACCCCAGATTTACTCTAACAGTGCCTTGTTGTTAACTTTAACTGTTCGACAGTTATAGGAAATTCCTTGTCCTCACATAAAACCCATTCAGACTCACAAGCGTGTCAAATGAGGACAAGCTCTTTATGAATTACACTTTTTTTTGTTCTTTGTGCAATATAGTGTTTTATCTTCGAAATATCCAAGCATCTCAGACGGTACACTATTAAAAATAAATAAAATAATAATTTAAATCAAGTTTTTTCTCTCTCGCAGTGATGCCATGTAGAACCATTTTGGGTTCCCAAAGCTCTTAAAAGAACCTTTTTTTGTGTGTGTGAAGAACATATATGTGCAAAAGTTCCAATCTCAGATAAAGCATCTTTATTTTTGAAGAGTGATCCACTTCAATCTGGCCCTCCGCAGTTTCCCGCATGATACACGCCTCAGGTGTTTGGACCCAAATATATCATTACCCGAACGTCGAACAACACTGTATTTCTTCCTCCAACGCTTCAGAGGAAGCGTGTTTCAGTGAAGTGTCCCAGTTGAGGAGAGGATCTGGCCTCCAGCAGGACTCGAGTCTTTCATGAAGCCGCTGGCACACTGATAACACAGCAACTCTTCCCCGTGTGTGATTGATTGCTGAAGGAGTAGCGAACACACACCGCATTCTTTCACCTTCCCCACTTCTGCAGACGCATTACCTTACCTGCCCTCCGCGGAGGCAACGAGTCATGCATTTGTTTGAGGAAATGGTGTAATGGGAACAAAAAATTAATAAACTCCTGTCAATCTAAACAGCTTGAGTGAGGACTGACACAACCTCAGGCTGTGCTATTAAAATAATAGGCTGTTTACTTGTGACTCTGGGATGTAATTAAGCATACTAATTATTAAAGCACACCTTGTTGAGAAACCGTAGACAGTTTAAACTGATAGCAGACAAATACATTTTTGTGTTGTATATGGTATTCATATTATTAGAAACTGTATATTTTATTGAAAATTAGAATGCCCTTGAACCCTTCGTTGTCTTACGTTTGAAAGATTTCTATAGTTTGACCATTTCAATGAATGTGCCGATAATTTCTGTCACTGTCTGGTCGTTCCCTATCCCCTATATAGTGCACTGACTGATCGTTCCCTATATAGTGCACTGACTGGTCGTTCCATATCCCCTATATAGTGCACTGACTGGTCGTTCCCTATCCCCTATATAGTGCACTGTCTAATCGTTCCTTATACCCTATATAGTCCACTGACTGATCGTTCCCTATCCCCTATATAGTGCACTGTCTAATCGTTCCTTATACCCTATATAGTCCACTGACTGATCTCTCCCTATCCCCTATATAGTGCACTGTCTGATCGTTCCCTATATAGTGCACTGTCTAATCGTTCCATATCCCCTATATAGTGCACTGACTGGTCGTTCCCTATCCCCTATATAGTGCACTGTCTGTTCGTTCCCTATCCCCTATATAGTGCACTGTCTAATCGTTCCCTATCCCCTATATAGTGCACTGTCTAATCGTTCCATATCCCCTATATAGTGCACTGACTGATCGTTCCCTATCCCCTATATAGTGCACTGTCTAATCGTTCCATATCCCCTATATAGTGCACTGACTGGTCGTTCCCTATCCCCTATATAGTGTACTGTCTGTTCGTTCCCTATCCCCTATAGAGTGCACAGTCTAATCGTTCCCTATCCCCTATATAGTGTACTGTCTGTTCGTTCCCTATCCCCTATATAGTGCACTGTCTAATCGTTCCCTATCCCCTATATAGTGCACTGTCTAATCGTTCCATATCCCCTGTATAGTGCACTGACTGGTCGTTCCCTATCCCCTATATAGTGCACTGTCTGTTCGTTCCCTATCCCCTATTTAGTGCACAGTCTAATCGTTCCCTATCCCCTATATAGTGTACTGTCTGTTCGTTCCCTATCCCCTATTTAGTGCACAGTCTAATCGTTCCCTATCCCCTATATAGTGCACTGACTGATAGTTCCCTATCCCCTATATAGTGTACTGACTGATCATTCCCTATCCCCTATATAGTGCATTGACTGATAGTTCCCTATCCCCTATATAGTGCACTGACTGATCATTCCCTGTCCCCTATATAGTGCACAGTCTAATCGTTCCCTCTCCCCTATATAGTGCACTGTCTAATCGTTCCCTCTCCCCTATATAGTGTACTGACTGATAGTTCCCTATCCCCTATATAGTGCACTGACTGATCATTCCCTATCACCTATATAGTGCAGTCTAATCATTCCCTATCCCCTATATAGTGCACTGTCTGATCGTTCCCTATCCCCTATATAGTGTAACATCTACTCGTTCCTTATCCCCTATATAGTGTACTGTCTGTTCGTTCCCTATCCCCTATATAGTGCACAGTCTAATCGTTCCCTCTCCCCTATATAGTGTACTGACTGATAGTTCCCTATCCCCTATATAGTGCACTGACTGATAGTTCCCTATCCCCTATATAGTGCACAGTCTAATAGTTCCCTATCCCCTATATAGTGCACTGTCTGTTCGTTCCCTATCCCCTATATAGTGCACTGTCTAATCGTTCCCTCTCCCCTATATAGTGTACTGACTGATAGTTCCCTATCCCCTATATAGTGCACTGACTGATCATTCCCTATCACCTATATAGTGCACTGTCTGATCGTTCCCTATCCCCTATATAGTGTAACATCTACTCGTTCCTTATCCCCTATATAGTGTACTGTCTGTTCGTTCCCTATCCCCTATATAGTGCACAGTCTAATCGTTCCCTCTACCCTATATAGTGTACTGACTGATAGTTCCCTATCCCCTATATAGTGCACTGACTGATAGTTCCCTATCCCCTATATAGTGCACAGTCTAATAGTTCCCTATCCCCTATATAGTGCACTGTCTGATCGTTCCCTATCCCCTATATAGTGCACTGTCTGATCGTTCCCTATCACCTATATAGTGTACTGACTGATTGTTCCCTATCCCCTATATAGTGTGTTCACCATGTAGAAAATAGTAAATGCAGCATCTGTTTATAATGTTGTCAATCTGATGACAAGCTGAAGTGCAGAGTGATGTCATCAAAATCCATATTGGCGGAAGTGAGTGTACATTTTGGATGCTTATATCTTCTAAATGCACATTTTGTCATTGTTTTGGAGCACACTAGCTTATAGATAACAGTAAGGCGAACAAATTCATATTAAAAGCCAAAAAAATAAATACATTTGGATTTCATGGGGACTTTAAACAGAGTCAACAGCTTTCACACACGTCTTTCAAAATAAAAGTCAGAAAAACATTGGTTTCTTTGGCTACACACTTCTGGACCCACTCAAAATGGTTTTGTGGCCCACTTTTGTGTCGCCGGTTGAGAAACACTGTATTACACACACACACACACTCCGCACGTCTTCAGATGCTGGAACACCGGCTGCACGTAACACCTTGTTGTTTTCTGTATGAAAACAGCATGTCATGCTCATATTCTCAGGGCCCAACCCTTACACGAGTCACGACTCAGGTTTATTTCCCAGAAAACATCTTCCACGCCAGGAATGAGGAATCATTCAGACTCGAACACAAACACCGAGGGCCGTAGACGCTGCGCTGACAGTGTGAAGATAAATTGGCCTTTAAACACAAACCAGCGCTTGTTTTAACACCGGAGACGAAACTTGCTTTGTCATCGGTCCATCGAAACATCGTTCGCCCGCAGCATGAAGTGATGGGACAGGTAAAGAGGAAGAGCCAAACCCAAACCCGTCCATACTTCCCCTGAGGGAGCGAAACTCACACTTCACAGCAAGTCCGTCATCTGTCAGCAGACAGCACTCTCTAGATGAAGATACACCACTGATCCTAATGAAGAAAAGGCTTTAAAGGGATAGTTCACCCAACAATGAAAATTAGCCCATATGACATTCTTCTTTCAGAATTCAGACTAATGCGTTTTGAAGTCCATAAAGTGCATCTGTCCATCATAAAAGTGCATCTATCCATCATAAAAGTGCATCTGTCCATCATAAGTGCATCTGTCCATCATAAGTGCATCTATCCATCATAAAAGTGCATCTATCCATCATAAAAGTGCATCTGTCCATCATAAAAGTGCATCTATCCATCATAAAAGTGCATCTGTCCATCATAAAAGTGCATCTATCCATCATAAAAGTGCATCTGTCCATCATAAAAGTGCATCTGTCCATCATAAAAGTGCATCTATCCATCATAAAAGTGCATCTATCCATCATAAAAGTGCATCTGTCCATCATAAAAGTGCATCTATCCATCATAAAAGTGCATCTGTCCATCATAAAAGTGCATCTATCCATCATAAAAGTGCATCTATCCATCATAAAAGTGCATCTGTCCATCATAAAAGTGCATCTATCCATCATAAAAGTGCATCTGTCCATCATAAGTGCATCTATCCATCATAAAAGTGCATCTGTCCATCATAAAAGTGCGTGCATCTGTCCATCATAAAAGTGCATATATCCATCATAAGTGCATCTATCCATCGTAAAAGTGCATCTGTCATCATAAAAGTGCATCTATCCATCATAAAAGTGCATCTATCCATCATAAAAGTGCATCTGTCCATCATAAAAGTGCATCTGTCCATCATAAAAGTGCATCTATCCATCATAAAAGTGCATCTGTCATCATAAAAGTGCATCTGTCCATCATAAAAGTGCATCTATCCATCATAAAAGTGCATCTATCCATCATAAAAGTGCATCTGTCCATCATAAAAGTGCATCTGTCCATCATAAAAGTGCATCTATCCATCGTAAAAGTGCATCTGTCCATCATAAAAGTGCATCTATCCATCGTAAAACTGCACTTTTATGGACTTCAAAACAGAAACGGCCATTCGCTGCCATTATGAAGCTTGGAAGAGCCAGGACATTTTTTAATATAACTCTGATTGTATTCGTCTGAAAGAGTGTCATATACACCTAGGATGGCTTCAGGCCGAGTAAGTCATGGGCTTTTTGGGTGAACTCTCCCTTTAAACACTCAGATCTCCGGCTGCGAGCGTGAGGCGTCTTGTTGGGAGATGAATGGGAATAAACAGCCCTCCTGTTAGGATCCCGCGGCTCTGCCAATGTTTGTCACTCACGAGGATATTTAAAGATCCGGGATCTTTTTCTGCCTCCGGGAGATTCTTCGTGATTAATCTTGCACCGGGAGCCGGAGCGAGCGGAGGGAGGCGTGGGCTCGTGTCACTCAGTTGGGCAATTTCATTTCTGAAGAAGTGTTTGACATTCAGAGGAGAAAACCAGTGAACAAGCTGAAAGTCTGAGACTCTGTAGACATTTTACACACACACACGCACACCGGCACACGTCACGCACACACACACACATAGAGAGTTCATAGACAATTGGAAAAGTTTTTGGGGCAAGCCTGACCTGTTGAAAAGAGATGGTATTCATCCCTCCTGGGCTGGTGCTGCTCTTCTCTCTAGTAATTTGGCTCATAGTCTTAGAGCTCAAACATGACAATCTGGGGCTCAGGTCAGGAAGCAGACAGACTGGCTAAACCGACCGTCTGCTAGCGGCCTCACGTCACCAAGGTCAGATAAATCCCATCACATGGAGCCTCTTTCACCTAGATATCATCATATAGAGACTGTGTCTGTTCCCCGAATTTGGAAATCCAAAAAACGTCAGGTTAAAAATGTAATTGATGTTCAACAAATAAAAAACAGATATAATACAGATGAGCAAATGATAAAGCTTGGGTTGCTGAATATTCGATCCCTTACCTCAAAATCTCTCATAGTTAATGATATGATTTCAGATTATAATCTTGATATGCTGTGTTTGACAGAAACCTGGCTAAAACCAAACGATTATATTACTTTAAATGAGTCAACCCCACAAGATTACAGTTATAAACATGAACCTCGTCTGAAAGGCAAAGGGGGAGGTGTTGCTGTAATTTATAGTAATATTTTAAAAACCACTAAGAAATCTAGCTTTAAATATACTTCTTTTGAAGTGTTGGTTCTTAATGTAAAAATATATAGTGTAAACGATAAATCACATTTGAGAATTCTGCTGGCTACTGTGTACAGGCCACCAGGGCACCATAAAGATTTTATCAAAGAATTTGCGGACTTTCTATCAGATTTAGTATTGGCTGCAGATAAAGTACTAATTGTTGGTGATTTTAATATACATGTAGATAATGAAAAAGATGCTTTGGGATTGGCATTTAAAGACATTGTAAACTCAATTGGAGTTAGACAACACGTGTCAGGACCTACTCATTGTCATAATCATACTCTAGATCTAATATTATCACATGGAATAGATGTTGATGCTGTTGAAATTCTGCAGCAGAGCGATGACATCTCAGATCATTATCTAGTCTCATGTAAACTTCATTTAGCCAAGGCTGCAAAGCCGACTCCGTGTTATAAATACGTTAGACCTATAACTTCTGCCACTAAAGATTGCTTTATCAATAATCTTCCTAATCAGTTTCATCATCTCAGCATCCCAGATAGCTTAGAAGAACTCGATATTGCAACAGAAACGTTTAACTCTCTCTTTTCCAGCTTTAGACGCAGTTGCTCCGTTGCGCTTAAAGAAGATTAAAGAAAATAGTCCAACGCCGTGGTACAGCGAGCACACACACACACACACACACACACACACACACACACACACACACACACACACTCTCAGGCCCTTAAGAGAGCAGCCAGAACAATGGAGCGCAACTGGAAGAAAACTAAACTAGAGGTATTTCGGATTTCGTGGAAAGAGAGCTCGATTGCTTACAGAGAGGCTTTAAAAGCTGCTAGATCTGCTTATTTTTCAACCCTATTAGAAGAAAATAAACATAATCCTAGGTATTTATTTGAAACAGTGGCTAAACTAACGAAAAAGAAAGCTTCAAGCTCAGAAGTGTCAAAGCAACACGGCAGTGATGACTTTATGAACTTCTTCACTTATAAGATTGATAATATCAGGGACAAAATTATAACTATGCAACCGTCTACCACAGTATCGCATCAGGAACTGCATTGTAGTCTCCCTGAGGAAAAATTTGATTTATTTGTTGCTATAGGAGAGGAAGAATTCTGCAAACTCGTTAATTCATCTAAATCGACAACTTGTATGTTAGATCCTATACCGACTAAGCTACTGAAAGAGATGTTTCCAGAGGTCACATATCCTCTTCTTAATATCATTAATTCGTCTTTGTCTCTAGGATACGTACCAAAAACCTTTAAGCTGGCTATGATAAAACCGCTTGTTAAAAAACCACAACTTGATCCTACAGAATTAGTCAATTACAGGCCGATCTCGAATCTGCCTTTTCTGTCAAAGATATTAGAAAAAGCAGTATCCTCACAACTGTGCTCCTTTCTAGAAAGAAATGATATCTGCGAGGATTTTCAGTCCGGATTTAGACCGTACCATAGCACTGAGACCGCTCTCATTAGAGTCACAAATGATTTGCTCTTATCATCCGATCGTGGTTGTATCTCTCTATTAGTGTTACTCGATCTTAGTGCTGCATTTGACACCATTGACCACAATATTCTTTTAAATAGACTAGAAAATTATGTTGGCATTAGTGGAGTTGCACTAGCATGGTTTAAATCACACTTCTCTGACCGTTATCAGTTTGTAGCAATAAATGAAGAGATGTCTTATCGATCACAAGTTCAGTATGGCGTACCACAAGGCTCAGTACTAGGACCGCTGCTGTTCACTCTGTACATGCTACCATTAGGAGATATCATTAGGAAACATGGAGTTAGCTTTCACTGTTATGCTGATGATACTCAGCTGTATATTTCTTCAAAACCCAACGAAACTTACCAATTCACAAAATTAACGGAATGCATAGCTGATATAAAAAATTGGATGACTAGTAATTTCCTACTACTAAATTCTGAAAAGACAGAGATTTTAATTATTGGACAAAAAACTTCCACACGTAATAACCCAGAATACTGTCTAACACTTAATGGCTGCTCTGTCAAGTCTTCGTCGTCGGTTAGGAACCTGGGTGTGTGTGTGTGTGTGTGTGTGTGCCCGTGTGTGTGTGTGTGTGTGTGTGTGTGCTCTTTGATACCAACCTTTCTTTTGAAAGCCACGTGTCTAGTATCTGTAAAACTGCCTTTTTCCATCTTAAAAATATATCTAAAACACGCCATATGCTCTCACTGGGAAATGCGGAACAATTAGTTCATGCGTTCATGACCTCAAGGCTAGATTATTGTAATGCTCTACTGGGTGGTTGCCCTGCACGCTTAATAAACAAACTACAACTAGTTCAAAACGCAGCAGCTCGAGTTCTTACCAGAACCAGGAAATATGACCATATTAGCCCGGTTCTGTCAACACTGCATTGGCTGCCTATTAAACATCGTATAAATTTTAAAATATTGTTGATTACTTACAAAGCACTAAATGGTTTAGCTCCGCAGTACTTGAGCGAGCTCTTAACGCATTATAGTCCTTCACGTCTATTGCGATCTCCAAACTCCGGCCAGTTGATAATACCCAGAATATCTAAATCGACTGCTGGCGGGAGATCCTTTTCCTATTTAGCACCAAAACTTTGGAACAGTCTTCCTACCATTGTCCGGGAAGCAGACACACTCTTTCAGTTCAAAGCTAGACTAAAAACACATCTCTTTGACCTAGCATACACATAACACATTATAGACTTCTATAATTCAATGTTAGGCTGCATAGATTAGGTCAGCCGGAACTGGGAACACTTCCCTTAAATCCAGATGTACTCGCTACATCATAAGAAGAATGGCATCTACGCTAATATTAGTGTCTTTGTTTATCCCAAGGTTTTCCCGCAGCCTGCCGGATCCAGGCCGTGTCCAGATCTGACGAAGGAGATTCGCCTGGACCCGATGACAATGCAGTGCTGAAGTATCCACTATCCTCTCCCTATGGAGGATCCCTTTCCCACTCTACAGATAAAGCGTTGTGAATTCCGGCTCGCGTACCCCGAAGTGATAAAATAAAACAAAATTCTGTATCAAAATTTATAGGCAAGAAAAGTAGTTTGTTTAGGCTGGGTTGTATGAATTACAAACCTGCGCACATATTTTCAAAAGCACATAACTATAGAATTCTGAATGATGTGAACGCCGTCAGCGTTAATCACAGGTTCGCGTTTAAAGTCTGATCATTTCGACGGAGGTGAATCAATCAAAGTTAACTTTAGCTGGAAATAACATTATTCAAGAACCGCTATAACGCCAAAACAATCTGTTACCTTAAATTATGTTTATCTCTGTAAAGCTGCTTTGAAACAATCCATTGTTAAAAGCGCTATATAAATGAAGATGACTTGACTTGACACACGCACGCACGCACGCACACACACACACACACACACACACACATACATTATATACTGTGTGTGTGTATATACACTACCGTTCAAAAGTTTGGGGTCAGTACGATTTTAAATACTTTTAAAAGAATTCTCTTCTGCTAACCATGGCTGCGCTTATTTGATTAAAAATACAACAAAAATCAGTTATAGTATTAAATATTATTCCAGTGTAAATCAGCTGTTTTCTATGTGAATATACAGTAAAGTGTAATTTAATCCTGTGATCAAAGCTGAATTTTCAGCATCACCAGTGTCAGTGTCTTCAGTGTCACATGATCCTTCACAAATCAGTATAATATGAGGATTTGATGCTCAAGAAACATTTATTATTATTATCAATGTTGAAACAGTTGTTGGTCTGTCAGTTGTACGTTTTTGGTTTTTTTTTAGGATTCTTTGATGAATAGGAAGTTCAAAAGACTTTTGTAACATTATAAATGTCTTTACTGTCACTTTCGATCAAATTAATTATTCCTTGATAAATAAAAGTATTAATTTCCTCCAAAAAATAAAAATAAAATTCTCACTGACCCCAAACTTTTGAACGGTAGTGTATATATATATATATATATATATATATATATATATATATATATATATATATATATATATATATATATATATATATATATATATTATGATGAATATATAATATATAATGGATATAATGGAACTATAATATATAGAGTAATGAAACTAACACAAAATATATACAAATTCATTACTTTAAATAAAATAAACATTAATTAAACAAGAATAAAATATAAAAACATGAATTTTATTACTTAATAAAAAACTATGTTGGAAAAAAAAGACGACTAAAATAAAAAATAAACTAAAATTAAAATATATCAAATAGAATGTAATCAAAAATATTAATAGTATATCATCAATAGTAAAATAATCAGGTTGATACATAAACTGATTATTTAATTATAAGATAATATATAATATAGTTAGTAAGTTCAAATTTAATACCGTTAAAAAAATGTTTTGTTTTGTTTTATAAAGGAAAATAATAATTTTATTCAGCAAGGATGCATTAAATTAATCAAAAGTGACCGTAAATACATTTATAATGTTATTGTTAATGTTATGATTTTATTTCAAACAAATGCTGTTCTTTTGAACTTTCTATTCATCAAAGAATCCTAAAAAATTAAATGTATCACAGTTTCCACAGAAATATGTTTATAACTGTTACGATGGTGGTTGAAGCACGGAGGAAGCAGGATCCACATGCAGTACACTTTATTAAATAAACTGAAAACTTCACAAAGACTCAGACTCAGAACAGGAACAGGGCATCCAACATTAACAGTAACAATACAAGAACTCACAAAGACTGGACTGAAACACAGGGCTTAAATACAAGGGCAAACGAGCTGAACAAGATAACAAGGGGGCGTGGTTAACCGGGGACACCTGGGAAGACTAATAGACATAATGGGGAACTGCTAAAACAAGAAATGACAGGGGAACACAGACTGACATTACAACATAGCCCCCCCCCTCAATGGGCGGCTCCCGACGCCCATCAAAACAAAAACAAAAAACAGACATTTCAGGAGGGTGGTGGAGCGGAGGCGGTCCTGGGGGAGGGATGGAGGGCCAGGTCCGCACGGGGAACAGGACCAGGGCCTTGCAATGGTGGGCCAGGAACGTGGGCGGACCTGGGCCATGGGACGTGGAAGGAGCTGGCTGCGCAGGCGACCAGGGCGGAGCAGGCTGCGCAGGCGACCAGGGTGGACTAGGTAGTTCGGGCGGCCACGGCGGCGAAGACCCTTCCGGCGGCCACGGCGGCGAAGACCCCTCGGGCGGCCACGGCGGCGAAGACCCCTCGGGCGGCCACGGCGGCGAAGACCCCTCGGGCGGCCACGGCGGCGAAGACCCCTCGGGCGGCCACGGCGGCGAAGACCCCTCGGGCGGCCACGGCGGCGAAGACCCCTCGGGCGGCCACGGCGGCGAAGACCCCTCGGGCGGCCACGGCGGCGAAGACCCCTCGGGCGGCCACGGCGGCGAAGACTCCTCGGGCGGCCACGGTGGTGAAGACCCTTCGGGCGGCCATGGCGGTGAAGACTCCTCGGGCGGCCACGGTGGTGAAGACCCTTCGGGCGGCCACAGCGGTGAAGACCCTTCGGGCGGCCACGGTGGTGAAGACCCTTCGGGCGGCCACGGCGGTGAAGACCCTTCGAGCGGCCATGGTGGAGAGGACCCTTCGGCCGGCCATGGCGGTGAAGACTCCTCGGGCGGCCATGGTGGTGAAGACCCTTCGGGCGGCCATGGCGGTGAAGACTCCTCGGGCGGCCACGGTGGTGAAGACCTTTCGGGCGGCCACGGTGGTGAAGACCCTTCGGGCGGCCACGGCGGTGAAGACCTTTCGGGCGGCCACGGTGGTGAAGACCCTTCGGGCGGCCATGGCGGTGAAGACCTTTCGGGCGGCCACGGTGGTGAAGACCCTTCGGGCGGCCACGGTGGTGAAGACCTTTCGGGCGGCCACGGTGGTGAAGACCCTTCGGGCG
>NW_026607049.1:75000-105000 GCF_029890125.1 Rhinichthys klamathensis goyatoka
TGAATTATTCCAGACTTTTGCCTGGTAGTGTTCAAGTGAAACTGGAACAATTATAATATGGTGCAAAAGTTCATTTATTTCAGCAATTCAACTTAAAAGGTGAAACTAATATATTATATAGACTCATTACATGCAAAGTGAGATATTTCAAGCCTTTATTTGTTATGATTTTGATGATTATGGCTTACTACCATACAATATTTTTCCGAGATAAGGACCCATGGTGAAGGGGAGGGGCTTAGGCTCTCCATATCTGTGCTGTGTGATTGCAGTACCTGAGGTTCTCTCCTCCTTCAGAGCACTCCAGGTCCAGCTTTAAAGCCTGGCTGCTCACAAACTTCTTCAGATGAGACTGTTCCAGAGCTTTCCACAATTCCTCATCACTGTATTTATCAAAGGGGTCGAGGTTCATCCGCAGAGTCCCAGAGAAGAGAACCGGCTCCTGCAAACACACGTCGAGTTACAGTCACAGCACACACACACTCATATTCACAGCGGAGTTACAGTCACAGCACACACACACTCATATTCACAGCGAGACTCAATGCTAGGAGTGAGCAGTGTGTTTGAGAGAGAGACACAACATTTGTTCATCATATATGTATATATACTGTATGTGTTTTTTAGTGCTTTGTTTTTCATGTCACCAAAGTAACAATTTTTTTAACTTGCTGGCATAAATGATAAATTATTAATTAAAATTAAATACTACAAGCAGCCCAATCCTGCTATTAATGCAAATTAATTAAAAAACAACATGCAACAACATTAATATATTTGCTAAAAATAATATATTATAAAATAATATATGTATATATATACATATTATATTTCACATTTTTAAAATTAATCAGTAAGGATTTAAAAATTACTTATTTTTTAGCAATATCATGCAATAAATTATATATATATATATATATATATATATATATGAATAAAATAGTAATAATATAATTTTTATTTTAACTTTTATGTATATATATATATATATACATAAAAGATCAAATAAAAATTATATTAATTACTATTTTATTCTTATATATATATATGTACACACATATATATAAAACGTTTTTTAGTAATAATATATATAAATTAGGGCTGTCAAATGATTAATCGTGATTAATCACATCCAAAATAAAAGTTTTTTTTACATAATATATGTGGGTGCACTGTGTATAATTATTTTATATTTATAAATACACACACATGCTTGTATATATTTAAGAAATATTTTCATGTATATACTGTATATAGATTTATATATAATTTATATTATATATAATATAAATATTTTATATATAAATAATATTTTTTTCTAAAATATACATGCATGTGTGTGTATTTATATATATACAAAATAATTATACACAGTGCACCCACATATATTATTTAAAAATGTGATTAATCGTGATTAATCATTTGACAGCCCTAATTTATATATATTATATACAGTATATATAAAAATTTTAATTCTATTACCATTTTATTTTTTCCTGGAAAGATACATTGCTTTACAAAAATGAAAAAAAAAATTAATCTGAATTTGAATCATTTTTGAGTTGTGAACGCTGAACGCAGCTCTGCTGAGCACAACACATGAAATCACACGGCAGCGTTTTAGTATCTGTTAAAAGGTGAAATGAGGTTAAGAACAGGTTTTACTAGAGAAAACTGAGAAAACAAACAACAGGAAAAAAGCATAATGTTAATAATCTGGACACAAACGAACAGGCCATTAGCCTCAGCGGTGTGTGGAGTTGCACAGGCTCATTATCAGCGCTCAGCGCTCTGGCTTCATCCACCGCCAGCACAATCAACTGCTTTATGGCTCTGAATGGGGAAATGAGCTTTTTCTGCTGACCCATCATGAGTGCAGTGCTAATATCGCAATAAACAGCTGTGCTTAAATGAAAACAGATGCGCTAGCACCACACCTGAGGGATGATGGTGAGTTTGGATCGCAGGTCATGAAGGCCGATCTCTGAGATCTTCACCTCGTCGATCACGATCTCTCCATCCGCCGCTTCCAGCAGACGAAACAAACACAGAGTCATCGACGACTTCCCGGCTCCCGTCCTTCCCACGATGCCGATCTGCAGAGGTGGACAGTAACGAAGGACATTAACTTTAGTACTGTACTTAAAGATGCAGTCTGTAAGAATGACCGCTAGTGGTGGAAATAGGTACTGCAGTCCAAAATCAAAATATCGGAGAACATTGTTTCTCCGCCCCCGCCTCCTCAGACTCGACGCTCACGCGGGTCGCCAGTTTGAGGACGGCGCTATTGACATCGGAAACCGAGGAGACTGTAAGTTGATTTATCCGCTGCTCTCGTTCATAGAGATTTTTAGAAGGATATCGAGGGCTTTTTAGGTTGTGTGGAATCTGCCATATCTGACCCAGTTTGTTTGCTCGTTTCCATGGCTACAATACGCTGTTTCCCGCCAACTGGCAACCCGGGGTGTCGAAATACTATTGGGTGAACTGGCAGTGGGCGGAGTCACACAGACCAAAACAAAAACCGACTGACAACACAGAATATGTAAAATAACAAGTAAAATAACCGGCTGTAGAAGTGTTTTTCAGATAAACGAGTATGTGAACTCAGCATGTTTCCTAAATATCTGCAACCACATTATGGTGTTTTTATGCTTTAGAAGAGTAGGAAAGTTACATACAGCACCTTTAAAGGTGCATTGCGCAACATTTCATGTTAAAAATACCCGTTTTTCTAACCCATACATGCTTAAACAATTGCCTGATGGGCTGAATGAGCCCTTCTCTGATCACTGCGATTGCCTCTATAATCCTGTACAGTAAAATAAATAAGAGGGATTCGGGTAAATAAGAGACTGGGCGTGACGTCATGCGCGTTCACGCTCCCCTGGCTATGTCTGGCAGGTTTGTGTATTCGCCGCCATTCTCCGTATCAGCGAAGACAACTCGAGCGACAAAACTTTAGTCAACTTTCGACAGAAGTAGAAGATGGATTCTAAGAGACCGGCTTGTAGTTCATTCCAAACCCCAACGCAAACTCCACGTAAGACAAAGAAAAGAAAACTTGTGTCTAGTGCCACCAAAAGGGCCAAATTGGAGTCAGACAGGCGTTGGAATAAGACGAGAGTCAACATCGGGAAGGCTTTCAACAAATGGAGAGATCTCCGGTCTGCTCTAGGGCTCAAAAGGGATCCTCAGTTGGCTTTTTTCTTGATAAAACGGTTCATGAACGTGTTTCCATAATAATACAATCATAAGTGGATACAGTAAACACATAAAACAGTTCAACATGGAGATAGATGGAAACAAAAACCGAAGTTTTCTACTACCCCCGTTTTCCCCTCACACATAAGTGTGTAATTTCCTCAAATGCCTTTCCTTTCATATATTTAAAATGACTTGCAGATTTATAACTTTATTACCTCTGAAGACATTATGACTGTAAACAAAAGATTTGTGCGGCTGATGCTCCTTTGGTTATGAACAGCTCGAGCTCGAAGTGTGTGTGTGCGTGTGGTCCATGAGCGTGCGCACCTCTGGTTGCAGTTTCGCTTGTCGCCAGAGGGGGCGTAGTTCTGCAAAAACTCAGAGACTTGCGCAATGCACCTTTAAGTACACTTTTTGAGTATCTGTACTTTACTTGACTTTTATTTTTTTCTGGAAATCTTTTACTTTAACTTCACTACATTTGAAAGACGAATATTGTACTTTTTACTCCACTGCATTTCTCGAGTATAAAGTAGTAACGTCAGTCAGGAGAGGATTTCATTTCATCTCTAAAACGTGATTGGTGACAGACAGCCTATCAGTGATCACTCTTGTAGAGTCACGTGTCGTGAGGTTCAGCGTTTGAACAGTTTGAACACTAATCAACTGGAGGCAGAATAAACGAAGACAGATCCTCGGTGCGTGCGCACATCCATGACTCAAATGTTTTATAGACCACTTGATTCAAATGTGCATGAATGGATACACATGAGCCCCGGATTCCGGAAAATACACAGATAATGTGTCCCGGGATCGTTTGATTTTGGTTCATTCACACTGCCAGTGATTTTCCAGAATCTGTGTGTGCGTTCACACACATGCTATATGACAGTAATGATGTTTCCTCAGATTTACTCCACAAATATCATCCACTGGAGTTCACTGGTTATGTTAGTGTATCAAACACTCAGAAATAGCTATTTATTGCCTATTAAATTACATTTTAACTCATATTATATTTAGCTTTGCTCAATTTAAGAAGCCTACTGTCAGCTTTTACAGAATTACCCACTAATGAGGGTAAAATACTCTTTATTGTTGATATTCTGGGCTCATCTGCTCATCTGTATATAGTATACTTGATGAATAAGCTGTAAACTTAATCTGATCTTTTAATATCACTGTTTCAGGCATTTTACGTTTTTTTTCCCCCCTCTAACTGTTTTTCTTAAAGTCCCCCTGTGTTGAAAATCCAGTTTTTAATGTTGTTTATGTGTCTATGTGGTGTTTTTAATACGCTTTAACACAAACCATGTGTAAGTTCATAAGTTGACAGCATTGCTGAGTATTTCCTCCTTAAAACTGCAGTGAACCAAAGACAGTCTCAAAAACACGGTTTGAAATCGCTGGTGTTTCTGACGTCACAAACGACCTTGTAACCAATCAGATCAACGTGTGATCGCCAACCAGTGGATCTCTGAGCTGAGGGAGTGAGTGGAGGCGGGGCTCATTTGCATATTCATAGAACCGTGCATACTAAATGAGGCAAGGGTGTCGAGTTACATTCAAGATATTTTAAGACATGAAGATTTTTTTTAAGGAAACACGCCTAAATATGTCATTTTGGTGATCAAAGAAATGAGTTTTAAGGGATAAAATGATTGACTACAGGGGGACTTTAAGTGATTGAAATATTGTCTTCTTTTGACAGCTGATCCACATGTTGGTGGCTTAAAACAGATGTAAAGCTGCCAGAAACGGCATTACGAGGCTCCTGACCTTCTCTCCTCCCTTGACCTTCAGAGAGACGTTCTTCAGCACCAGGTCCAGTCCTTCTCGATATCTCACGCTGTAATCCACGAACTCCACGTTTCCCTCGGGAGGCCAGTCCGGCGGCGGGCGCTTGTCCTGCACGACCCATGGAGCCTGTGGAGACCCAGGGTCCAGTTTAATCAGCTCAGAATAAACTGCAAACATGATGCTCTTCCTCAGTGCTTCTGTCTCGTTTTCCAGCACAAACATCTCAACATTCATAAATGTGTGTGAGTGTGAGTGTGTGTGGGCATGTTTAGCTATACTTGAGGACCAAATGTCCCCACAAGGACAGTAAAATTTGAGATTCCCTACTTTGTAAGGACTTTTTTCTGGCTATTAATTGATTAATAAACATAATAAAATGTGTTTTTTTGAAAATGTAAAAATACAGAAGCTTTGTGTGATGGGTAGGTTTAGGGGTCGGGTTAGTGTGTGTGTGTTTTTGAGGACAGAAATGTGTATAGTGACATGGGTATTACAACGTATATTACTTGTATAACGTTATAATATCTTACATCAAATGAGCTCTTGCTGTCGATGATCAGAATAAACTGCAAGCGGAAGGAAAGCCAAACTCTGGTCCCAAACAAATGAGTAATAACTTCTTTGCGGTGCGTATTACATTGATTACGGTCTTTTTTCAGAATAAACTGCGTTTCTGTCCTGTTTTTCAGCACAAATATCTAAACATTCATAAGATACATTTATTTGAAAAACAAAATGACTGAAGATATACGAAAAAAGTGAGTTTATGATTAAAACAAGAACAAATTAGTGTCAATGGGGTCAGAAAAACCTGTTTTATTTCTTACTTAGTTACTAGTTGCTTATTTTAGGGCTGGCTGATATTCATTTAACATTAATTAACATAACATATTAGACCTTGAGGATGAATGTAAACATGTATATTTGTTTGTTCACAATTCAACTCCACAGAGTCGCTGCCCTTTAATTTAGGGCCCCATGAAATTCATTTTAATTTTCCCTAAATTCTGTGTTTTCCATTTGATTTATTTTTGGGGGGATTCTGCGTTTAATGATTTAAGAATTTTATATACACTTTAACAATTTAATTAAGCTTCTAAAATGTAATCAAATTGAAATATAACAATTAATTTACAACAAAACATTGCATTTTTATGTTTTGGCAAATACGATGCTGCACAACAGAACTGTATACATTTAATACATGGATGAAAAATATTTTATAATTTCTTGTATGATATTCCTTAGAAATATTATTATTATTACTTTGAGAAGTATATTTTAGTATACAGCAGTGATATATTTCTGTCATAATTTCTTCACGTTAAACCAGACTTTTATTGTGACGTTTTCTCGTGAAGATCTTAGAGTTTCAGTTTCAGATGGTCGTTTTTCTGAAATTAAACGATGAAAAGCTTGTGAAGATACAGGTGAAACGCGAAAAATTTGAATATGTTCATTTATATCAGTAATTCAACTTAAAAGGTGAAACTAATTTATTATATAGACTCATTACATGCAAAGTGAGATATTTCAAGACTTAATTTTGATGATTATGTCTTACAGCTTATGAAAACCTTTTCACAATATTCTAATTTTGAATTCATATCTGTAAGCCATAATCATCAAAATTAAGTCTCGAAATATCTCACTTTGCATATAATGAGTCTATATAATATATTAGTTTCACCTTTTAAGTTGAATTACTGAAATAAATGAACTTTTGCACGATATTCTAATTTTTCGAATTTCACCTGTACTTATTTTCCTACTTAATTACTAGTTTTCTCAAACTACCGTCAAAGAGTAAAGTAAATTCTAGAGCGTTTTTTACTGTTTCAACATCATTTTCACAGTGCTGTGAAAAAGCGGACCAGATTTCATGCTGATATTCAAGAGCAAATAAATCAATTAAATGTTTATTCTTAAGAAAACGAGCGTGTGTTTGTTGTACTGTACCTCAGTCGGTGTTTCTGAATACTCCTTCACTCTTTCCACCGCTACTATGTTGCTCTCAAGGTCAGAGGTCATCCTCACCATCCAGTTAAGGGACATAGTGACCTACAGTATACAGTAGAAGTAAAAAGTGTTGTTGCAGAATAGAGGCGCTTACAGTGAAGGAAAAAACTCCTCTGTTTTCTAATCTTGCTTTATATTAAATGTGACATTGCATACTGCAAATATTGTTGTATAAAACAATTTAAAAAGCAAATAAAAGCATCTGCTTAATGTCAAGTCAAGTCAAGTCATCTTCATTTATATAGCGCTTTTAACAATGGATTGTTTCAAAGGAGCTTTACAGAGATAAACATATAATTTAAGGTAACAGATTGTTTTGGCGTTATAGCGGTTCTTGAATAATGTTACTTCCAGCTAAAGTTAACTTTGATTGATTCACCTCCGTCGAAATGATCAGACTTTAAACGCGAACCTGTGATTAACGCTGACGGCGTTCACATGCTCATTCAGAATTCTATAGTTATGTGCTTTTTAAAATATGTGCGCAGGTTTGTAATTCATACAACCCAGCCTAAACAAACTACTTTTCTTGCCTATAAATTTTGATACAGAATTTTGTTTTATTTTATCACTTCGGGGTACGCGAGCCGGAATTCACAGTATACAGTTAAACTGTATATAACTGTATACTTGGTAACAATAATACAGTTATTTATTGTTTATTGCTTAAATATTTCTCCTACGTATTTATGTCTTATGTTATTTGTGTAAATTATGGAACCTTGTTTCCGCCACAGAATAAAAAATAAAAAAGGTAATTGCGACTTTTTTTCTCACAATTGCTTGTTATAAAGTGAGAATTGCGTGTTATAAAGTCGCAATTGTGTGTTATAAAGTCAGAATTGTGAGATATAAAGTTGCAATTGTGTTATAAAGTCAGAATTGCGTTATAAAGTCAGAATTGCGTGATGTAAAGTCAGAATTGCGTTATAAAGTCAGAATTGCGTGATATAAAGTCATTATTGCGTGATATAAAGTCATTATTGCGTGATATAAAGTCATTATTGCGTGATATAAAGTCAGAATTGTGTTATAAAGTCAGAATTGCGTGATATAAAGTCATTATTGCGTGATATAAAGTCAGAATTGCGTGATATAAAGTCAGAATTGCGTGATATAAAGTCATTATTGCGTGATATAAAGTCAGAATTGCGTGATATAAAGTCAGAATTGCGTGATATAAAGTCAGAATTGCGTGATATAAAGTCAGAATTGTGTTATAAAGTCAGAATTGCGTGATATAAAGTCATTATTGCGTGATATAAAGTCAGAATTGCGTGATGTAAAGTCATTATTGCGTTATAAAGTCATTATTGCGTGATATAAAGTCATTATTGCGTTATAAAGTCAGAATTGCGTGATAGTCATTATTGCGTTATAAAGTCAGAATTGCGTGATATAAAGTCAGAATTGTGTTATAAAGTCAGAATTGCGTGATATAAAGTCATTGTTACGTGATATAAAGTCAGAATTGCGTGATATAAAGTCAGAATTGCGTGTTATAAAGTCAGAATTGCGTGATATAAAGTCATTATTACGTGATATAAAGTCATTATTGCGTGATATAAAGTCAGAATTGCGTGATGTAAAGTCAGAATTGCGTTATAAAGTCAGAATTGCGTGATAAAGTCATTATTGCGTGATATAAAGTCAGAATTGCGTGATATAAAGTCAGAATTGCGTTATAAAGTCAGAATTACGTGATATAAAGTCATTATTGCGTGATATAAAGTCAGAATTGCGTGATATAAAGTCAGAATTGTGTTATAAAGTCAGAATTGCGTGATATAAAGTCATTATTGCGTGATGTAAAGTCAGAATTGCGTGATATAAAGTCATTATTGCGTGATATAAAGTCATTATTGCGTGATATAAAGTCAGAATTGCGTTATAAAGTCAGAATTGCGTGATAGTCATTATTGCGTGATATAAAGTCAGAATTGCGTGATATAAAGTCAGAATTGTGTTATAAAGTCAGAATTGCGTGATATAAAGTCATTATTGCGTGATATAAAGTCAGAATTGCGTGATATAGTCAGAATTGTGTTATAAAGTCAGAATTGCGTGATATAAAGTCAGAATTGCGTGATGTAAAGTCAGAATTGCGTTATAAAGTCAGAATTGCGTGATAGTCATTATTGCGTGATATAAAGTCAGAATTGCGTGATATAAAGTCATTATTGCGTGATATTAAGTCAGAATTGCGTGATATAGTCGCAATCGTGTTATAAAGTCAGAATTGCGTGATATAAAGTCAGAATTGTGTGTTTTAAAGTCGCAATTGTGTGAAATAAAGTTGCAATTGTATTATAAAGTTGCAATTATCTTTTAAAATGTTTTATTCTGTGACAGAAACAAGCTTCCATAATAAATGCACCATGAGATGTAGTTAAAATGAAAAAGAAATGTCTGCATGATAAACAGTATCAATACACTAATGTTAGAGCTACAGATGAACACTATTACATGAACTATTACACATGACTAGCGGTTATAACACATAATGAGTGTGACTGTACCTGTAGAGCATAGGACACTGACAGACCCACCAGACCAGGACTCAGTTTATCCTTCCCGACCGCAGCGAACAGAGCAGCAAACAACACAATACAGTTCCCGATAAACTCGATCCGAACCCCCAACCACCTGTTTCGCACCCAAACACAACATGTTACAACTGAGCGACATTTCAGAGACATTTCCCACAAAAGCCAGAAATAAATGGAAGACGGAAGAAAATCTGCATGCATCCGAACGACTTATAAAGTCAGAATTGCATGAGATAAAGTCGCAATTGTTATAGTCGCAATTGTTATAAAGTCAGAATTGCGTGATTTAAAGTCGTAATTGTTATAAAGTCAGAATTGTGAGATATAAAGTCGCAATTGTTATAAATTCGCAATTGTTATAAAGTCAGAATTGCGTGATTTAAAGTCGTAATTGTTATAAAGTCAGAATTGTGAGGTATAAAGTCGCAATTGTTATAAATTCGCAATTGTTATAAAGTCAGAATTGCGAGATATATAGTTGCAATTGTTATAAAGTCAGAATTGCGTGATATAAAGTCGCAATTGTTATAAAGTCGCAATTGTTATAAAGTCAGAATTGTGAGATATAAAGTCGCAATTGTTATAAATTCGCAATTGTTATAAAGTCAGAATTGCGTGATTTAAAGTCGTAATTGTTATAAAGTCAGAATTGTGAGGTATAAAGTCGCAATTGTTATAAATTCGCAATTGTTATAAAGTCAGAATTGCGAGATATATAGTTGCAATTGTTATAAAGTCAGAATTGCGTGATATAAAGTCGCAATTGTTATAAAGTCGCAATTGTTATAAAGTCAGAATTGCGTGATATAAAGTCGCAATTGTTATAAAGTCAGAATTGTGTGATATAAAGTCGCAATTGTTATAAAGTCAGAATTGCGTGATATAAAGTCGCAATTGTTATAAAGTCAGAATTGTGTGATATAAAGTCGCAATTATTATAAAGTCAGAATTGCGTGATATAAAGTCGCAATTGTTATAAAGTCAGAATTGCCAGATATAAAGTCGCAATTGTTATAAAGTCAGAATTGCAAGATATAAAGTCGCAATTGCGTGTATAAAGTCAGAATTGCAAGATATAAAGTCGCAATTGTTATAAAGTCAGAATTGTGAGATATAAATTTGCAATTGTAAACTGTATTGCGTGATATAAAGTCGCAATTGTTATAGACAGTATTGCGTGATAAAAAGTCAGTATTGCGTGATATAAAGTTGCAATTGTCATAAAGTCAGAATTGCAAGATATAAAGTCGCAATTGTTATAAAGTCAGAATTGCGTGATATAAAGTCGCAATTGTTATAAAGTCAGAATTGCGTGATATAAAGTCGCAATTGCTATAAAGTCAGTAATGCGTGTTAAAAAGTCGCAATTGTTATAAAGTCAGTATTGTGTGATATATAGTGAGAATTGCGTGATATAAAGTCGCAATTGTTAAATAATTAAAGTCGCGATTGTAAAATCTGCATGCATCCGAGCGAGTGTGAGCGAGACCGAACCAACCTGTTGGAGACGATACCAGGGTAGTAACTCTTTTGGTTCTCATCCACTTTCATATCGCTCATGAGAACGAAGGCGCCGTGGCGCCCGTACGCGCGGATCACGCTCGTGCCCGTGATGGTCTCCGAGAAATGAGAATATATAGGAGACCTACTGACAGACTCCAGCCTCTTAAGCTGACGAGACGTGGCCACATAAAACCTCTACGGAGGAAAAACATGCTTTACACACACAAACTACAGCAGGGATATTACATATTTATACATGCATGAATGAGTGAGGATTCAGAAGACACACTCTTCATTTGACAACATGCATTTTTGCTCTGATTTTTTGCTTTGTCGAAGTCTTTTATTAAGGCAAAATTTCAAAATGCTTTAAAATTAACAAGATAATATTGCAGGTTTGTCTCAACTCTAGGAATGTTTGGTCAGTTTAGTACTAACTAAGAGACTATTTATAATAATACTATTTATAATAAGAGAAAATGCCTAATCAAGATAAATGTTAAATAATTCATGAGCTTCTATATAATAATTTTATATATTTTCTTTAAAAAAAATCTTATGCACAATACAGTGACATACATTGTTAAAGATTTTGGGGTCGGTGAGAGTTTTTATGTTTCTGAAAGAGTCTCTTCTGCTCACCAAAGCTTCATTTATTTGATCAAAAATACAGTAAAAACAGTATAATATTATTATAATATAAATCAGTTGTTTTCTATGTGAATATATAGTAAAGTGTAATTTATTCCTGTGATCAAAGCTGCACATATTTAATCAAAAATACAGTAAAATAGTGAAATATGAACTGCTGTTTTCTATGTGAATATACAGTAAAGTGTAATTTATTCCTGTGATCAAAGCTGTATTTTCAGCATCATTACTCCAGTCTTCAGTGTCACATGATCCTTCAGAAATCACTCTAATATGAGGATCTGATGCTCAAGAAACATTTATGATTATTATCAATGTTGAAAACCGTGATACATTTAATTTTTCAGGATTCTTTGATGAATAGAAAGTTCAAAAGAACAGCATTAATTTGACATAGAATCGTTTGTAACATTATAAATGTCTTTACTGTCACTTTTGATCAATTAAGTCTGAATACAATAATCAAAATTCTTCTGAATATCAAATATCGCAAACTATAATAAACTGTATGTGATTCTAGTTAATCTGCACATTCCTTCATTGAGACAAACCGCATAACATGTCCAATCTTTAATTTAGTTAATTTAGTTTAATTAAGTTTCTAGAATCCTCACCATAAGCACTTTTAATCAAACAATATTTCAGAATGCAATACTCTTATTGATATATATATTAAAAATACCATTCACATTAAGGGATCAAATATAAATGGGATTAAACGCTATCATAATGTTGTAGTGTTTGGTTTGGCTTTGTGCATTTCTGAATATAATGACATTAATAACAATCTGTGAGAATCATGTGATATTTCGGCTGCATGCGACAGGCGATTGGCTCAGAAAACACAGAGCGCTTCAGAAAGCCAGTTCGTGCCATGCAAAGAAGATGAGGAGTTACAGCACAATCAGGAGAGATGCAAGACCACGGGCAATTATGCAATGAGAGATTGAGGGTTTAGTACCGATGAGTCGAGAGAATCACATACGAGATCAAATTATGACACTCGATAGAGGCCCATAAACATATGAAACACCATTATCAATATTAAACAGTGTTACAAACCCTAATGCTGTTTTTCTTTCCACTACTTGTAATTAGCATCTGAACTGTTCAAGAAGATCGGTAACACTTTACTTGAAGGGGTGTGCATAAGACTGACATGACACCTTCATAATCATGACATGACACAGAGGGTTTATGCATGTTTATGACAACTGTCATTAAGTGTCATATATATGACATTGTTTGAGATGTCTTTGTCATGACAACTTGACATTACTAAGACAACATAAATTGTCATAAACATGTCATAAACATGACATAGCAGATTAATTATCAAACTTAAGAAGCCACTTAGCTTTATGGGTTAACATTACATTAAACTGTCATGTGGTTGGTTTTGACATTGGCTGTCATGAGGCATTATAACTGTGTCATGAATATTTTTCTTGACCTCAACTACAGTGGTACACATTGAATTTGTCATTAACATGTTATAATGGCCTCATGACAGCCAATGTCAAAACCAACCACATGACAGTTTAATGTAATGTTAACCCATAAAGCTAAGTGGCTTCTTAAGTTTGATAATTAATCTGCTATGTCATGTTTATGACATGTTTATGACAGGTTTTTTTGTCTTAGTAATGTCAAGGTGTCATAACAAAGACATCTCAAACAATGTCATATTTGCATTAAAAATGTCATAATTGAGCGAATGACACTTAATGACAGTTGCATAAACATCCTTCATATTCAAGACATGTCACGATTATGAAGGTGTCATGTCAGTCTTATGCACACCCCTTCAAGTAAAGTGTTACCAGAAGAACTTAACACTACATTGTTAATAGTCTAAATATTAGTAGATAATTAACAGCGGAGCTCACCACCAAACACACTTCTTATATGGATTATTATTTTACATATGCAAGTTCTTCCATTAAAATAACTACATGCCAGGTATGAGTTAAAAGTCCACTTGAATCACAGTCTGTTACGCGCGCTTGCATTAGTACTGATGAAATGATGACATTCCCACAGCAAAACTTCATCTTCTACTGTAACTCTACTGTAACTCTACTGTAAAACGCTGTTCTTTACCCATCTTTATTACTTATACTTTTCATTACATCGTATATCCATACAGGCGGATATACAGCATACCAGCACATTCATATAATTAATAATAATACGTTATTGCAATAATGCATATATAATAATAATAATTATTATTATCATCATTAATGTTATTGTTACTACCACTATTACCATTGATATTATTAACCCAAATATTAACAGTAATAATTTATTGTAATACTTTATTAAATGATATATAGATATATTTAATAATAATGATAAACATTAGAATTATTATAAGTAGTCGTCATTTAATAAATGATTGCAATATTCTATTATTATTTTGTTGTAATAATTTAAATCATCATAATAATTATCATTATTAGTAGTAGTATACTTAAACATGAACTTTATAAAAAATAATGTAATAAATTATTGCTGTCGTGAATAATAATAATAAATGATTGCAAAACTAATGATCATCATCATAATACTCATAATCATATTAATAATGTATTAAATAATATAAAATATTATTATAATCGAAATATTATTATTATAAGTAGTAGTATTATATAATTTAACAAATTATTGCGATAATGTATTATTATTTTCTTGCAGTAATTTATAAATTATATAATCAAAATAATTCAAATTATTAATACTATTATTATTAGTAGCAGTAGTATTATATTTAATAAATTATTGCAATAATTTATTACCACTATTGTTGTTGTTTCTGCTGTTGTCAATAATAATAATAATAATACAATGTTATTTAAATGATATAATTATTACATTAATGTATTAAATTATATAATAATTATTGTTATCATTATTATTATTATTAGCAGTAGTAGTAGTAGTATATCATTAAACAAATTATTGCAAAAATGAATGATTACTATCATTATTATTATTAGCAATAGTAGTAGTATATAATTGAATACATTATTGCAAAAATTAATTATTATTATTAGGAGTAGTAGTAGTATATAATTGAATACATTATTGCACAAATTAATTATTATTATTATTATTATTATTATTAGCAATAGTAGTAGTATATAATTGAATACATTATTGCAAAAATTAATTATTATTATTATTAGCAGTAGTAGTAGTGTATAATTGAATACATTATTGCAAAAATTATTACTATCATAATTATTATTAGCAATAGTAGTAGTATATAATTGAATACATTATTGCAAAAATGATTACTATCATAATTATTATTATTACCTTTCCTCAAATGATGAATAATTCACTATAAAACAGAAGCACTGCCTTATGTTCCTGTGCGTTTGGGTAAAGAACAGCATCAGTTCAGTGAGTCGAGTCTCTCCGTTCGTTCACCAGAGTCTCGACTCCCTGACCGCACCAAAACCCAGTGACCAAACCACACGGTGTAAAGACTACAACACTACGACAGTGATAATAATGCAGCTAGAACAGAACATCAACACATGTTAGCATGCTGTATTAATGAGTTAGCAGACTTGTTCCTATTTACCTGGACCCACCAATAGAACAGCATTAACGGCACTATGACTATGAGGAACATAGGGGTGAGGACAGAGCAAACGAGCAGCACATTTACTGTGTACCAGAAAGTGCGCATCCAGATATCAATATTGTCTGGAATGAGCGAGTCTATAGTGTCCACGTCTTTGCTGAAGCGGTTCAGGACCCGGCCTGAGGGGGTGGCCTGGAAAAAGGCCTGTGGCGCGCTCAGGATGGCCTGGAGCATGTGCTGGTGTGTGAGGCGGGCCGCCTTCAGTGTGCTGTACGCCCGGCACAGTAAAGCGTTGGCCAGAATCAGCACACCTGCGCACAACGACACACACAACGAGGAAGAGGAGGGTTAGTCGGGTTTAGCCCTCGCTCGTCTGATTCAGACTGGCTCGTCAGACAGGCTATAGGGCTGGAAACACCAGTTTCACATTTCAGTTTTGATTCACTTCCGATTTTGATTCACAAGCCTGTGATTTTATTCGATTCGATTCACAAGCTTGTGATTTTATTCGATTTGATTCACAAGCTTGTGATTTTATTCAATTCCGATTTTGATTCACAAGTTTGCGATTTTATTCAATTCCGATTTTGATTCACAAGTTTGAGATTTAATTCACTTTCGAATTCGATTCACAAGCTTGTGATTTTATTCGATTTGATTCACAAGCTTGTGATTTTATTCAATTCCGATATTGATTCACAAGTTTGTGATTTTATTCGATTCTGATTTTGATTCACAAGTTTGAGATTTGATTCACTTTCGAATTCGATTCACAAGCTTGTGATTTTATTCGATTCGATTCACAAGCTTGTGATTTTATTCGATTCCGATTTTGATTCACAAGTTTGCGATTTGATTAAATTCCGATTTTGATTCACAATTTTGAGATTTAATTCAATTCCGATTTTGATTCACAAGTTTGAGATTTAATTCACTTTCGAATTCGATTCACAAGCTTGTGATTTTATTCGATTTGATTCACAAGCTTGTGATTTTATTCGATTCCGATTTTGATTCACAAGTTTGTGATTTTATTCGATTCTGATTTTGATTCACAAGTTTGAGATTTGATTCACTTTCGAATTCGATTCACAAGCTTGTGATTTTATTCGATTCGATTCACAAGCTTGTGATTTTATTCGATTCCGATTTTGATTCACAAGTTTGCGATTTGATTAAATTCCGATTTTGATTCACAAGTTTGAGATTCGATTCACTTTTGATTTTGATTCACAAGCTTGTGATTTGATTCAATTCCGAATTTGATTCACAAGTTTGCGATTTGATTCAATTCCGATTTTGATTCACAAGTTTGAGATTTTATTCACTTTCGAATTCGATTCACAAGCTTGTGATTTTATTCGATTCGATTCACAAGCTTGTGATTTGATTCAATTCCGATTTTGATTCACAAGTTTGCGATTTGATTCAATTCCGATTTTGATTCACAAGTTTGAGATTTGATTTTACTTTCGAATTCGATTCACTAGCTTGTGATTTTATTTGATTCGATTCACAAGTTTGCGGTTTGATTCAATTCCGATTTTGATTCACAAGTTTGAGATTCAATTCACTTTCGATTTCAAACCACAAGCTTGTGATTTTATTCGATTCCGATTTTGATTCACAAGGTTGTGATTTTATTCATTCCGATTTTGATTCACAAGTTTGAGATTCAATTCACTTTCGATTTTGATTCACAGGCTTGTAATTCGACTAAATTCCGATTTTGATTCACAAGTTTGCGATTGGATTCACGAGCATGTGATTCGATTCAATTCCATGTTTAATTCACAGGCTTGCAATCCGATTCAATTCCCATTTTGATTCACAAGCTTATGATTGATTTAAATTCCAATTTCGATTAACAAGTTTGATTTCGATTCACTTCCGATTGAATTTTGATTTGATATCGATTCATTTGGATATATATCAGGTATTTATGGTCATCGAATGGCTTGTTTTGGCATTATTGTCCTCCAGCTGACGGTTAAACACTGATCGATGGATCATGACTGACTTCAGGAAGTTGTTCTGTATCTTCATCATTCCTTCTGATGTTCACTGTGTTTATTAATATTGCTGCTGTAACTAGTAGTGAAGAGGCAGAGATGATCGGTTCATCTGTCACACATTAAAGACCCACAAACACACATTTATTGCTTGAATTTTGCTATGAAACTGACAGAATTTGAAAGCGGAGACTTTGTTCCATATAGTGAAGCTTTGTTCACACAAAGACCAATCTAAGAATCAATAATGGTTCATCAAAATGAGAATCGATAACAATCGAGAACTCAATATTGTAAGCCAGCCCTGCAGTCTGTGTGTGTGACGCCACTAGTGGAGCTGAACGATGGTGCAAACACACACACACACATCTGGGAGAGAAACACTCAAATGCAGGAACTGATAACACTTCAACCTGGAATGCAATATACGCATCTGCCAAATGCATAAATGTGAAAGACAGAACACTGATTAATGTTTGATTTCGTGTTTATGATTCTCAGATATGAACACTGACGAGGCTCCTCAAAAACTATCAGCTAATTTGTAAAAACAAATACATTATACTATATAAAATTATGTCTCATAGCTCAGACACAGTACCGGTCAAAAGTTCGGGGGTTAAAAAAAAAAGAAGAAATTATTACTTTTATTCATCAGGGTCGCATTAAATTGATCAAAAGTGACATTTATAATATTAAAAAAGATTCTATTTCAAATAAATGCTGTTCTTTTGAACTTTATATTCATCAAAGAATACTGGAAAAACAATATATGACGGTTTCCACAAACAAATGAACTGTATTGAACATTGATAAATGTTTCTTGAGCATCAGATCCTCATATTAGAGTGATTTGTGAAGGATCATGTGACACTGAAGACTGGAGTAATGATGCTGAAAATTCACAGGAATAAATTACACTTTACTATATATTCACATAGAAAACAGATGTTAATATTTCCCTATTTTACTGCATTTTTTATCAAATAAATGCTGCTTTTGGTGAGCAGAAGAGACTCTTTCAAAAAACACAATTATTCCGAACTTTTGACCGGTTGTGCAATTTCATCTTTTTTTCAAGAATTTGAAGAGAAATGTTTGAGATCATATTGAAATCTCTGTCTTTTGATTGCAGACATTATTGAGATCTGATCTGAAATATGAGATTATACTGGGATCTCAAGATAAACATCCGAGAAGCTAAACATCAGTTTCAGAGCGACGACTGAAACATCAGAAAAATCTCATTTGAGAACTATAGATAATAACTAGACAATATCTCGACTAAAGCACTGCTCTCAACCACAGATGCACCATTTAATAACTCAAAATTATTGGAAATAAGTTCAATAATCATCATCATCAGCGCTAACAGAAAAGCAGGATTTACACACAAACCACGAGAGTCCCTGTGTGTGTGTGTGTGTGTGTGTGTGCATGTGTGTGTGTGTGATGGTTTGTGCTCATGAATGAGTGTTAGAGTGAAAACACACGAGAAACAGGAAGTGAGCAGGAGAAACAGGAAGTGAGCAGTCGCACAAGACATGGCTTCGCTCACACCGCGAGGAAATCTGATGTTCAGGAGCGAGTGTTTGACTTATTTATATTTAATGCATACACTGCAAAACATGCTGTTCTTCCTCAGTGTTTCTGTCTTGTTCTCCAGGACAAATATCCAAACATTCTTACATCAAGCTAAATGTATTTGAAAAGCAAAATGACTGAAAATATTGAGTCTTGTTTTATTAAAAAAACAATCAAAATTTAAGCTTAAAACAAAGCTTATCTTAATGCAAAGGGAAACCAATAGTATGATTCTGAGCCTTTGGCAGCATAAACTCGCTTAATTGTGATACAGTTTTTAAATAAAAATGTAAATGCATCTTGATTTAAGAATGTATAGATATTTTTACTGCATAGGAGCTGTATACACACAATAAAGTAAAACCAGGCAAAATAAGTACAGGTGAAACTCGAAAAATGTGAATATCGTGCATTTATGTCAGTAATTCAACTTAAAAGGTGAAACTAATATATTATATAGACTCATTACATGCAAAGTGAGATATTTCAAGCCTTTATTTGTTATAATTGTGATGATTATGGCTTACAGCTTCAGCTTCAAAATTAGAATATTGTGAAAAGGTTTTCATAAGCTGTAAGCCATAATCATCACAATTATAACAAATAAAGGCTTGAAATATCTCACTTTGCATGTAATGAGTCTATATAATATATTAGTTTCACCTTTTAAGTTGAATTACTGAAATAAATGAACTTTTGCACCATATTATAATGTTTCGAGTTTCACCTGTACTTGTATCCTGATTTAAAAACGTTTAGATATTTGTGCTGGAAAACAAGACAGAAATACTGATTAAGAAAATCATATTTTGTAGATAATAAGCAAACATGACAGCCGTAGAACATAATGCACACTTTAAATGATGTTACATATGTGCACAAAAGAAAAGCTATTTATCTGACCGTTCAGACTGGAACTAATAAGAATTATCAATCAAAAACTAAATGCATTTTGAAAAAAAAGTCTGATTTTCCTGGCGGTGTGAACGATGCCATATAGACTCATGCAAAAGAGGAGAGGAATAAATCGGATGAGGTTCAGACGTCTTTGCACATGCTCGGGAGAAGTGAAATGTTAAGGACCTGCCGGACTCGTCCAGAATCTGCAATAAATGGGAGAAAGTACCTGAACAAAGAAGTAAATCAAGGCCAGAGGGCCAATGACCAGAGCGAATATGGGTGTGCTGCAAATGATAACAATCATGGTGGACACGGAGGCAAAGAAGGTGCCCAGGAACATGAGCACTGTGGAGGGAAGGACCTCGTCGATCACGTAAATGTCCTTGGAGAAGCGGTTGATGATCCGGCCTATGGGAGTGGTGTCAAAGAAAGACTGTGGCGTGTGGAACTTGTTGTCCAGCAGCGCCTGGTGAAGCTTGCGGGAGCCCTGGATTTTCCCCAGTGCCAGAGTAAAGGAGGAAAACATGACCAGGACGCCTGTGTTAGAGAGACCAGAGGAGGGGGAGAGCGTCACTACACACACACACACACACACACACCTACAGGGGGCGCCAGAGGAGGGGGAGAGCGTCACTACACACACACACCTACAGGGGGCGCCAGAGGAGGGGGAGAGCGTCACTACACACACACACACACACACACACCTACAGGGGGCGCCAGAGGAGGGGGAGAGCGTCACTACACACACACACACACACACACACCTACAGGGGGCGCCAGAGGAGGGGGAGAGCGTCACTACACACACACACCTACAGGGGGCGCCAGAGGAGGGGGAGAGCGTCACTACACACACACACACACACACACCTACAGGGGGCGCCAGAGGAGGGGGAGAGCGTCACTACACACACACACACACCTACAGGGGGCGCCAGAGGAGGGGGAGAGCGTTACTACACACACACACACACCTACAGGGGGCGCCAGAGGAGGGGGAGAGCGGCACTACACACACACACACACACACACACACACCTACAGGGGGTGCCAGAGGAGGAGAGCGTCACTGCACACGCACACACACACACACACACACACACACCTACAGGGGGCGCCAGAGGAGGGGGAGAGAGTCACTACACACACACACACACACACCTACAGGGGGCGCCAGAGGAGGGGGAGAGCGTCACTACACACACACACACACACACACCTACAGGGGGCGCCAGAGGAGGGGGAGAGCGTCACTACACACACACACACACCTACAGGGGGCGCCAGAGGAGGGGGAGAGCGTCACTACACACACACACACACACACACCTACAGGGGGCGCCAGAGGAGGGGGAGAGCGTCACTACACACACACACACACCTACAGGGGGCACCAGAGGGAGCAGGAGAACACACACACACACACACACACACACACACACCTACAGGGGGCGCCAGAGGAGGGGGAGAGCGTCACTACACACACACACACACACACACACCTGCAGGGGGCACCAGAGGGAGCAGGAGAACACACACACACAAACACACACACACACACACACCTACAGGGGGCACCAGAGGGAGCAGGAGAACACACACACACACACCTACAGGGGGCACCAGAGGGAGCAGGAGAACACACACACACACACACCTAAAGGGGGTACCAGAGGGAGCAGGAGAACACACACACACACACACACACACACCTACAGGGGGCACCAGAGGGAGCAGGAGAACACACACACACACACACCTACAGGGGGCACCAGAGGGAGCAGGAGAACACACACACACACACACACACACACACACACACCTACAGGGGGTGCCAGAGGGAGCAGGAGAACACACACACACACACACACACACACCTACAGGGGGCACCAGAGGGAGCAGGAGAACACACACACACACACACCTACAGGGGGCACCAGAGGGAGCAGGAGAACACACACACACACACACACACACACACCTACAGGGGGTGCCAGAGGGAGCAGGAGAACACACACACACACACACACACCTACAGGGGGCACCAGAGGGAGCAGGAGAACACACACACACACACACCTACAGGGGGTGCCAGAGGGAGCAGGAGAACACACACACACACACACACACACACACACACACCTAAAGGGGGTACCAGAGGGAGCAGGAGAACACACACACACCTACAGGGGGTGCCAGAGGGAGCAGGAGAACACACACACACACACACCTAAAGGGGGTACCAGAGGGAGCAGGAGAACACACACACACACACACCTACAGGGGGTGCCAGAGGGAGCAGGAGAACACACACACACACACACCTAAAGGGGGTACCAGAGGGAGCAGGAGAACACACACACACACACACACACACACCTACAGGGGGCACCAGAGGGAGCAGGAGAACACACACACACACACACCTACAGGGGGCACCAGAGGGAGCAGGAGAACACACACACACACACACACCTACAGGGGGTGCCAGAGGGAGCAGGAGAACACACACACACACACACACACACACCTACAGGGGGCACCAGAGGGAGCAGGAGAACACACACACACACACACCTACAGGGGGCACCAGAGGGAGCAGGAGAACACACACACACACACACACCTACAGGGGGCACCAGAGGGAGCAGGAGAACACACACACACACACACACCTACAGGGGGCACCAGAGGGAGCAGGAGAACACACACACACACACACACCTACAGGGGGCACCAGAGGGAGCAGGAGAACACACACACACACACACACACACACCTACAGGGGGCACCAGAGGGAGCAGGAGAACACACACACACACACACCTACAGGGGGCACCAGAGGGAGCAGGAGAACACACACACACACACACACCTACAGGGGGCACCAGAGGGAGCAGGAGAACACACACACACACACACCTACAGGGGGCACCAGAGGGAGCAGGAGAACACACACACACACACACACACCTACAGGGGGCACCAGAGGGAGCAGGAGAACACACACACACACACACCTACAGGGGGCACCAGAGGGAGCAGGAGAACACACACACACACACACACCTACAGGGGGCACCAGAGGGAGCAGGAGAACACACACACACACACACACACACACCTACAGGGGGCACCAGAGGGAGCAGGAGAACACACACACACACACACACCTACAGGGGGCACCAGAGGGAGCAGGAGAACACACACACACACACACCTACAGGGGGCACCAGAGGGAGCAGGAGAACACACACACACACACACACCTACAGGGGGCACCAGAGGGAGCAGGAGAACACACACACACACACACCTACAGGGGGCACCAGAGGGAGCAGGAGAACACACACACACACACACACCTACAGGGGGCACCAGAGGGAGCAGGAGAACACACACACACACACACACACACACACACACACCTACAGGGGGCACCAGAGGGAGCAGGAGAACACACACACACACACACCTACAGGGGGCACCAGAGGGAGCAGGAGAACACACACACACACACACACCTACAGGGGGCACCAGAGGGAGCAGGAGAACACACACACACACACACACCTACAGGGGGCACCAGAGGGAGCAGGAGAACACACACACACACACACCTACAGGGGGTGCCAGAGGGAGCAGGAGAACACACACACACACACACACACACTCGCTCGTTTCTCAAGGAAAAGGAGAGATTTTGAGGAATGTTAATGCTGCTCTTCTCCATATAGTGAGATCTTACGGTCTCAAACCGCCAGAGTCACGAGTCAGTAAACGAAGAGTCTCAGTGTTCTCTGTGAACCCATGCACCGCTGTCTATACATGACCGTTACCTGTGAGTTTTACACATTTGTAGACATTTAATGACACATTTCTTTAATAACGATTTGTGGTTATTGGTCAATATTCTCAAGGAAAAGGAGAGATTTAGAGAAATGTTAATGCTGATCTTTTCCATATAGTGACAGACTGTAGTAGTGATGGAACATTTGCCAATCATGTGATATTAGTAAACGAGGCAAAGTTACACACATGCTTCAATGTGAACCCTATATAGGATCAGTTTTATACATCTGTAGACATTTAAAGACTTGTGGTTATTGGTCTGATTAAGCAAGCTCTCCATAAAACAATGATTTAATAAAAAAACAGATTCTATAGAGACACTTCATGCTATTAGATGATTGTTAATTGCATTTAATAGATTATATATTGGTATATCAATGTTTTAAAAAGCTTCGTTTTAAAAAAAAAAAAAAAGTGAGAAAATTCATAAAATTAAAATAAATATATATAATATAAATCATAACTATAACTATTTTTAATATTTACTTTTTTATTTTATATATGTATAAATCAATTCACAGCCAATCAGAAGAGAGTGTGGGCGGAGTCTCTCTCTACTATTTTGCACGCACAACGACATGGATATAAGCACATATTCAAATCAATAAAAACGAAACCATTTTCATATTATTTTAAACACATAATGAGTGACAGATCTGACAATCTTTCTCATTAAATATTTACTTCATTGTTTACATACAGCAGAGTTCATCTTTTGAACGTGCTTTCTGTTTACAAGATTTGAAGTAAATTATCCTTCGCTTTCAATATGGATATTAAAGTCATGCACAATAATATACAAACTCAAACTAACCCATTTTAATATTATACAAAACATTTTTTTTTAAACTCACTTGAATTCATATAAATTACTATTTCATAAATATGATGTTTATGGAGAGTTGCACCACATGACATTTTAAAACCTGAACTTGTCATGAAAAGTAAAATTAACTATTAATTTTAGTATTTAATACATCTAATTATAATTTTATATTATATAATGTAATATAATATCTAATAATATCTATAATGTAATATATTAGTGCTGGGCAATGATTAATCGCATACAAAATAAAAGTTTGTGTTTACATAATATGTGTGTGTGTACTGTGTATAATTATATTGTATATATAAATACACACAAATGCATGTGTATATTTAAGAAAAATATATTATTTATATATAAAATATTTATATTTATATATAATATAAAATATTTATATATAATATAAATTATTATAAATATATATACATGCAAAAATTTCTTAAATATATATACATGCATATGTGTGTATTTATATATACAAAATAATTATACACAGTACACACACATATATTATGTAAACACAAACTTTTATTTTGGATGCGATTAATCGCAATTGTATATAATTTTATATTTATAATTAAAAAAATTATACTAATTTTTTTTTTTTATCTTGACACAGTCCTGAGAGCCAATGACATCATTTCCTGTATATATACTGCATTTCCTAATTCTTTTTATGAGTTTTCTTTTGTTTTTGAAGCTTGACAGTCTCGTTCACTGCAACCTGTCATTAAACAGAAAAGAGTCGGTCTGGATAATCTCTCATGTGTGTTTGGGAGGACGTGAATGCAGAGACGTGAGCAGGGTTGTGTCGGTCATGTGTGTTTGATCACATGAGCGTACCTTGAGAAAGGCCCAGCGCTGCGTACACGCCGACCCTCATCTCCACGCGCGCCTGCGTCCGGTTGAGCTGCGCGTCGTTGGTCCACTCGCTGAGCCAGAAGTTCGCTCCGATCGCAGCGGCGCTCTGACAGCCGTAGAGGAAGCAGATGAAGAGCGAGAGCAGAGGCCCCACAGCCTTCATGTACTCCCAGTACACCTTCAGCTTCACCTACACACACACACACACACACACACACACACAGATGAAGAGCGAGAGCAGAGGCCCCACAGCCTTCATGTACTCCCAGTACACCTTCAGCTTCACCTACACACACACACACACACACACACACAGATGAAGAGCGAGAGCAGAGGCCCCACAGCCTTCATGTACTCCCAGTACACCTTCAGCTTCACCTACACACACACACACACACACACACACACACACACACAGATGAAGAGCGAGAGCAGAGGCCCCACAGCCTTCATGTACTCCCAGTACACCTTCAGCTTCACCTACACACACACACACACACACACACACACACAGATGAAGAGCGAGAGCAGAGGCCCCACAGCCTTCATGTACTCCCAGTACACCTTCAGCTTCACCTACACACACACACACACACACACACACAGATGAAGAGCGAGAGCAGAGGCCCCACAGCCTTCATGTACTCCCAGTACACCTTCAGCTTCACCTACACACACACACACACACACACACACACACACACACAGATGAAGAGCGAGAGCAGAGGCCCCACAGCCTTCATGTACTCCCAGTACACCTTCAGCTTCACCTACACACACACACACACACACACACACAGATGAAGAGCGAGAGCAGAGGCCCCACAGCCTTCATGTACTCCCAGTACACCTTCAGCTTCACCTACACACACACACACACACACACACACACACACACACACACACACACACAGATGAAGAGCGAGAGCAGAGGCCCCACAGCCTTCATGTACTCCCAGTACACCTTCAGCTTCACCTACACACACACACACACACACACACACACAGATGAAGAGCGAGAGCAGAGGCCCCACAGCCTTCATGTACTCCCAGTACACCTTCAGCTTCACCTACACACACACACACACACACACACACACACAGATGAAGAGCGAGAGCAGAGGCCCCACAGCCTTCATGTACTCCCAGTACACCTTCAGCTTCACCTACACACACACACACACACACACACACACACAGATGAAGAGCGAGAGCAGAGGCCCCACAGCCTTCATGTACTCCCAGTACACCTTCAGCTTCACCTACACACACACACACACACACACACACACACAGATGAAGAGCGAGAGCAGAGGCCCCACAGCCTTCATGTACTCCCAGTACACCTTCAGCTTCACCTACACACACACACACACACACACACACACACACAGATGAAGAGCGAGAGCAGAGGCCCCACAGCCTTCATGTACTCCCAGTACACCTTCAGCTTCACCTACACACACACACACACACACACACACAGATGAAGAGCGAGAGCAGAGGCCCCACAGCCTTCATGTACTCCCAGTACACCTTCAGCTTCACCTACACACACACACACACACACACACACACACACACACACACACACACACACAGATGAAGAGCGAGAGCAGAGGCCCCACGGCCTTCATATACTCCCAGTACACCTTCAGCTTCACCTACACACACACACACACACACACACACAGATGAAGAGCGAGAGCAGAGGCCCCACAGCCTTCATGTACTCCCAGTACACCTTCAGCTTCACCTACACACACACACACACACACACACACACACACACACACAGATGAAGAGCGAGAGCAGAGGCCCCACAGCCTTCATGTACTCCCAGTACACCTTCAGCTTCACCTACACACACACACACACACACACACACACACACAGATGAAGAGCGAGAGCAGAGGCCCCACAGCCTTCATGTACTCCCAGTACACCTTCAGCTTCACCTACACACACACACACACACACACACACACACACACACACACACACACACACACACACACACACACACACACACACACACACACACACACACACACACACACAGATGAAGAGCGAGAGCAGAGGCCCCACAGCCTTCATGTACTCCCAGTACACCTTCAGCTTCACCTACACACACACACACACACACACACACACACACAGATGAAGAGCGAGAGCAGAGGCCCCACAGCCTTCATGTACTCCCAGTACACCTTCAGCTTCACCTACACACACACACACACACACACACACACACACACACAGATGAAGAGCGAGAGCAGAGGCCCCACAGCCTTCATGTACTCCCAGTACACCTTCAGCTTCACCTACACACACACACACACACACACACACAGATGAAGAGCGAGAGCAGAGGCCCCACAGCCTTCATGTACTCCCAGTACACCTTCAGCTTCACCTACACACACACACACACACACACACAGATGAAGAGCGAGAGCAGAGGCCCCACAGCCTTCATGTACTCCCAGTACACCTTCAGCTTCACCTACACACACACACACACACACACACACACACACAGATGAAGAGCGAGAGCAGAGGCCCCACAGCCTTCATGTACTCCCAGTACACCTTCAGCTTCACCTACACACACACACACACACACACACACACAGATGAAGAGCGAGAGCAGAGGCCCCACAGCCTTCATGTACTCCCAGTACACCTTCAGCTTCACCTACACACACACACACACACACACACACACACACAGATGAAGAGCGAGAGCAGAGGCCCCACAGCCTTCATGTACTCCCAGTACACCTTCAGCTTCACCTACACACACACACACACACACACACACACACACAGATGAAGAGCGAGAGCAGAGGCCCCACAGCCTTCATGTACTCCCAGTACACCTTCAGCTTCACCTACACACACACACACACACACACACACAGATGAAGAGCGAGAGCAGAGGCCCCACAGCCTTCATGTACTCCCAGTACACCTTCAGCTTCACCTACACACACACACACACACACACACACACACACACACACACACACACACACAGATGAAGAGCGAGAGCAGAGGCCCCACAGCCTTCATGTACTCCCAGTACACCTTCAGCTTCACCTACACACACACACACACACACACACACACAGATGAAGAGCGAGAGCAGAGGCCCCACAGCCTTCATGTACTCCCAGTACACCTTCAGCTTCACCTACACACACACACACACACACACACACAGATGAAGAGCGAGAGCAGAGGCCCCACAGCCTTCATGTACTCCCAGTACACCTTCAGCTTCACCTACACACACACACACACACACACACACACACACAGATGAAGAGCGAGAGCAGAGGCCCCACAGCCTTCATATACTCCCAGTACACCTTCAGCTTCACCTACACACACACACACACACACACACACAGATGAAGAGCGAGAGCAGAGGCCCCACAGCCTTCATGTACTCCCAGTACACCTTCAGCTTCACCTACACACACACACACACACACACACACACACACACAGATGAAGAGTGAGAGGAGAGGCCCCACAGCCTTCATGTACTCCCAGTACACCTTCAGCTTCACCTACACACACACACACACACACACAGATGAAGAGCGAGAGCAGAGGCCCCACAGCCTTCATGTACTCCCAGTACACCTTCAGCTTCACCTACACACACACACACACACACACACACACAGATGAAGAGCGAGAGCAGAGGCCCCACAGCCTTCATATACTCCCAGTACACCTTCAGCTTCACCTACACACACACACACACACACACACACACACACACAGATGAAGAGCGAGAGCAGAGGCCCCACAGCCTTCATGTACTCCCAGTACACCTTCAGCTTCACCTACACACACACACACACACACACACACACACACACACACAGATGAAGAGCGAGAGCAGAGGCCCCACAGCCTTCATGTACTCCCAGTACACCTTCAGCTTCACCTACACACACACACACACACACACACACACACACACACACACACACACACACACACACACACACACACACACAGATGAAGAGCGAGAGCAGAGGCCCCACAGCCTTCATGTACTCCCAGTACACCTTCAGCTTCACCTACACACACACACACACACACACACACACAGATGAAGAGCGAGAGCAGAGGCCCCACAGCCTTCATGTACTCCCAGTACACCTTCAGCTTCACCTACACACACACACACACACACACACACACAGATGAAGAGCGAGAGCAGAGGCCCCACAGCCTTCATGTACCCCCAGTACACCTTCAGCTTCACCTACACACACACACACATACACACACACACAGATGAAGAGCGAGAGCAGAGGCCCCACAGCCTTCATGTACTCCCAGTACACCTTCAGCTTCACCTACACACACACACACACACACACACAGATGAAGAGCGAGAGCAGAGGCCCCACAGCCTTCATGTACTCCCAGTACACCTTCAGCTTCACCTACACACACACACACACACACACACACACACACACACAGATGAAGAGCGAGAGCAGAGGCCCCACGGCCTTCATATACTCCCAGTACACCTTCAGCTTCACCTTCACACACACACACACACACACACACAGATGAAGAGCGAGAGCAGAGGCCCCACAG
>NW_026607049.1:115000-152500 GCF_029890125.1 Rhinichthys klamathensis goyatoka
CTGCTGCGACTATACACTAATGCTGCACACAGGAGAGAGAGTTACTGCATATACACCAGGGGTTCTGCTGCGACTATACACTAATGCTGCACACAGGAGAGAGAGTTACTGCATATACACCAGGGGTTCTGCTGCGACTATACACTAATGCTGCACACAGGAGAGAGAGTTACTGCATATACACCAGGGGTTCTGCTGCGACTATACACTAATGCTACACACAGGAGAGAGAGTTACTGCATATACACCAGGGGTTCTGCTGCGACTATACACTAATGCTACACACAGGAGAGAGAGTTACTGCATATACACCAGGGGTTCTGCTGTGACTATACACGAATGCTGCACACTGGAGAGAGAGTTACTGCATATACACCAGGGGTTCTGCTGCGACTATACACTAATGCTGCACACAGGAGAGAGAGTTACTGCATATACACCAGGGGTTCTGCTGCGACTATACACTAATGCTGCACACAGGAGAGAGAGTTACTGCATATACACCAGGGGTTCTGCTGCGACTATACACTAATGCTGCACACAGGAGAGAGAGTTACTGCATATACACCAGGGGTTCTGCTGCGACTATACACTAATGCTACACACAGGAGAGAGAGTTACTGCATATACACCAGGGGTTCTGCTGCGACTATACACTAATGCTGCACACAGGAGAGAGAGTTACTGCATATACACCAGGGGTTCTGCTGTGACTATACACTAATGCTGCACACAGGAGAGAGAGTTACTGCATATACACCAGGGGTTCTGCTGCAACTATACATTAATGCTGCACACAGGAGAGAGAGTTACTGCATATACACCAGGGGTTCTGCTGCGACTATACACTAATGCTGCACACTGGAGAGAGAGTTACTGCATAGACACCAGGGGTTCTGCTGCGACTATACACTAATGCTGCACACAGGAGAGAGAGTTACTGCATATACACCAGGGGTTCTGCTGCGACTATACACTAATGCTGCACACAGGAGAGAGAGTTACTGCATATACACCAGGGGTTCTGCTGCAACTATACACTAATGCTGCACACAGGAGAGAGAGTTACTGCATATACACCAGGGGTTCTGCTGCGACTATACACTAATGCTGCACACAGGAGAGAGAGTTACTGCATATACACCAGGGGTTCAGCTGCGACTATACACTAATGCTGCACACAGGAGAGAGAGTTACTGCATATACACCAGGGGTTCAGCTGCGACTATACACTAATGCTGCACACTGGAGAGAGAGTTACTGCATATACACCAGGGGTTCTGCTGCGACTATACACTAATGCTGCACACAGGAGAGAGAGTTACTGCATATACACCAGGGGTTCTGCTGCAACTATACACTAATGCTGCACACAGGAGAGAGAGCTACTGCATATACACCAGGGGTTCTGCTGCGACTATACACTAATGCTGCACACAGGAGAGAGAGCTACTGCATATACACCAGGGGTTCTGCTGCAACTATACACTAATGCTGCACACAGGAGAGAGAGTTACTGCATATACACCAGGGGTTCTGCTGTGACTATACACTAATGCTGCACACAGGAGAGAGAGTTACTGCATATACACCAGGGGTTCTGCTGTGACTATACACTAATGCTGCACACAGGAGAGAGAGTTACTGCATATACACCAGGGGTTCTGCTGTGACTATACACTAATGCTGCACACAGGAGAGAGAGTTACTGCATATACACCAGGGGTTCTGCTGCGACTATACACTAATGCTGCACACAGGAGAGAGAGTTACTGCATATACACCAGGGGTTCTGCTGCGACTATACACTAACGCTGCACACTGGAGAGAGAGTTACTGCATAGACACCAGGGGTTCTGCTGCGACTATACACTAATGCTGCACACAGGAGAGAGAGTTATTGCATATTCACCAGGGGTTCTGCTGCGACTATACACTAATGCTGCACACAGGAGAGAGAGTTACTGCATATACTCCAGGGGTTCTGCTGCGACTATACACTAATGCTGCACACAGGAGAGAGAGTTACTGCATATACACCAGGGGTTCTGCTGTGACTATACACTAATGCTGCACACAGGAGAGAGAGTTACTGCATATACACCAGGGGTTCTGCTGCGACTATACACTAATACTGCACACAGGAGAGAGAGTTACTGCATATACACCAGGGGTTCTGCTGTGACTATACACTAATGCTGCACACATGAGAGAAAGTTACTGCATATACACCAGGGGTTCTGCTGCAACTATACACTAATGCTGCACACAGGAGAGAGAGTTACTGCATACACACCAGGGGTTCTGCTGCGACTATACACTAATGCTGCACACAGGAGAGAGAGTTACTGCATATACACCAGGGGTTCTGCTGTGACTATACACTAATGCTGCACACAGGAGAGAGAGTTACTGCATATACACCAGGGGTTCTGCTGCAACTATACACTAATGCTGCACACAGGAGAGAGAGTTACTGCATACACACCAGGGGTTCTGCTGCGACTATACACTAATGCTGCACACAGGAGAGAGAGTTACTGCATATACACCAGGGGTTCTGCTGCGACTATACACTAATGCTGCACACAGGAGAGAGAGTTACTGCATATACACCAGGGGTTCTGCTGTGACTATACACTAATGCTGCACACAGGAGAGAGAGTTACTGCATATACACCAGGGGTTCTGCTGTGACTATACACTAATGCTGCACACAGGAGAGAGAGTTACTGCATATACACCAGGGGTTCTGCTGTGACTATACACTAATGCTGCACACAGGAGAGAGAGTTACTGCATATACACCAGGGGTTCTGCTGCGACTATACACTAATGCTGCACACAGGAGAGAGAGTTACTGCATATACACCAGGGGTTCTGCTGCGACTATACACTAATGCTGCATACAGGAGAGAGAGTTACTGCATATACACCAGGGGTTCTGCTGCGACTATACACTAATGCTGCACACAGGAGAGAGAGTTACTGCATATACACCAGGGGTTCTGCTGCGACTATACACTAATGCTGCACACAGGAGAGAGAGTTACTGCATATCAGGGCTCTAGAGTGCGACCAATTTGGTCGCAAATGCGACCAAAATTTGTAAGGGTGCGACTAAATTTGTTCCTAGGTCGCACCAGTGCACCTAACCTTCTCGCATGATCGCATCCGTTGCCTCTCAACAAACGAGTCTTTTGTTCTCCTTGCACGCATGGTTGGATCATATCGTGGTCTAAACCAATCAGAGATAGAGATTGGGCTGGTCTTTGCCTCTGATTGGCTGTGGTTCAGATATTCCTGTAGGACTAAAATGCTCCGTGCTGTCTGTGTGATTGAAATAAATTGCGACGTGAGCACCAGAGAATCAGTTACGGCAATCAGCAGCATCAGCTAAATAAACGCAAGAAAACAGACGACGAAGAAACTTTAAAAAATGTAGGCTACTTGAACTAGGTAAAAAATATTGATTTCTCGATTTTAATCGATTCTCATTTTACGAACCGTTGGGCTATGCTGTTTTCAGTTGATGAATGAATGGAACTTTGTAGCGAGCATCCCATCCAATAAATCGCAATAATCTTTGTGCTTTGTTACTATTGATATGAAACAAAGTCTCAGATTTCAAATTAGGTCCATTTTCTTATGAAATTCAAAAACATAAATAGTGTTTTGACGCTGTTGCGTGAGATCGCTCTGGCTCAGCTCAGCTCAAGAGAAGCAGCAGCGCGGAGTGCACATGATCTTCTCTTCCGCCTTAATAATACCAGTTACAGCGCGAAATAAACATGAACGAGCATCTGAAAGTGTGCTAAAAGATAGAGTACAACTTATCGAAATCCGTATCTTTCACATGGAATCGCTCAATCAGTGTTTCAACCGTGGAAAGACGTCAGTAAAACGCTTGTAAACAATGTCATGTAATGTCACATTTACCTCAGAAAAAACATATCCAGTGACCATAAACTCGTTAGCTAGCTAGAAAAAATAACTCTAGGGAAGAGCATTTTGCCAAATATATGCACCATATTGCATATTCATTATAATTTTTTAATGTTTTTCAATATTTAATGCATGTTGTTTGAAAAAATCTGCCAAGTTTTTATGCAGCCACCATTTAAATGTTTATATTTCATATAACTTTATTATTATAAAAATAAATAAAAGTGTAATTTAAGTGTTTGTGTACAAATCAGGTAATTTTTACCTTCAATATTATAGTAGGCTAATGAAGCATAGTGGGCTACAACTGACTCCCAGTTTACAGCATTAGTTAAGAGATTTGTTTTCCTTGAGAAAATTTGCCATGTATTGTACCTGATATCCAAAATAATCAATATTGAATCGAATTGTGAAATTTGTGTCGATACCCTGCCCTAACTTGAACAATGTAAAAACAGCACTTTAAATATTTTTTTTTTTTTAAAGATTAACATTTTTATATACAGTATAATTGTGCTTCAAAAAAAATTTATTATTATTATTCTTGTTTAAAAGCATTTACATAATATATATGAATGTATATGGAGCGTGATAAAAAGGTGACCTTGAAATTGTGGCGTTAAAGGCAACGCGAGACGAGGAAAAAATTTTGTGCACCTAAATTTTGTGCTGGTGCACCTAAATAAAAAAGTTAGGCGCACCAGTGCAACCAAGGCAAAAAGTTAGTCTGGAGCCCTGCATATACACCAGGGGTTCTGCTGTGACTATACATTAATGCTGCACACAGGAGAGAGAGTTACTGCATATACACCAGGGGTTCTGCTGTGACTATACATTAATGCTGCACACAGGAGAGAGAGTTACTGCATATACACCAGGGGTTCTGCTGTGACTATACATTAATGCTGCACACAGGAGAGAGAGTTACTGCATATACACCAGGGGTTCTGCTGTGACTATACACTAATGCTGCACACAGGAGAGAGAGTTACTGCATATACACCAGGGGTTCTGCTGTGACTATACACTAATGCTGCACACAGGAGAGAGAGTTACTGCATATACACCAGGGGTTCTGCTGTGACTATACACTAATGCTGCACACAGGAGAGAGAGTTACTGCATATACACCAGGGGTTCTGCTGTGACTATACACTAATGCTGCACACAGGAGAGAGAGTTACTGCATATACACCAGGGGTTCTGCTGTGACTATACACTAATGCTGCACACAGGAGAGAGAGTTACTGCATATACACCAGGGGTTCTGCTGCGACTATACACTAATGCTGCACACAGGAGAGAGAGTTACTGCATATACACCAGGGGTTCTGCTGCGACTATACACTAATGCTGCACACAGGAGAGAGAGTTACTGCATATACACCAGGGGTTCTGCTACGACTATACACTAATGCTGCACACAGGAGAGAGAGTTACTGCATATACACCAGGGGTTCAGCTGTGACTATACACTAATGCTGCACACAGGAGAGAGAGTTACTGCATATACACCAGGGGTTCTGCTGTGACTATACACGAATGCTGCACACTGGAGAGAGAGTTACTGCATATACACCAGGGGTTCAGCTGCGACTATACACTAATGCTGCACACAGGAGAGAGAGTTACTGCATATACACCAGGGGTTCAGCTGTGACTATACACTAATGCTGCACACAGGAGAGAGAGTTACTGCATATACACCAGGGGTTCTGCTGTGACTATACACGAATGCTGCACACTGGAGAGAGAGTTACTGCATATACACCAGGGGTTCTGCTGCGACTATACACTAATGCTGCACACAGGAGAGAGAGTTACTGCATATACACCAGGGGTTCTGCTGCGACTATACACTAATGCTGCACACAGGAGAGAGAGTTACTGCATATACACCAGGGGTTCTGCTGCGACTATACACTAATGCTGCACACAGGAGAGAGAGTTACTGCATATACACCAGGGGTTCTGCTGCGACTATACACTAATGCTGCACACAGGAGAGAGAGTTACTGCATATACACCAGGGGTTCTGCTGCGACTATACACTAATGCTGCACACAGGAGAGAGAGTTACTGCATATACACCAGGGGTTCTGCTGCAACTATACACTAATGCTGCACACAGGAGAGAGAGTTACTGCATATACACCAGGGGTTCTGCTGTGACTATACACTAATGCTGCACACAGGAGAGAGAGTTACTGCATATACACCAGGGGTTCTGCTGCGACTAAACACTAATGCTACACACAGGAGAGAGAGTTACTGCATATACACCAGGGGTTCTGCTGCGACTATACACTAATGCTGCACACAGGAGAGAGAGTTACTGCATATACACCACGGGTTCTGCTGCGACTATACACTAATGCTGCACACAGGAGAGAGAGTTACTGCATATTCACCAGGGGTTCTGCTGCGACTATACACTAATGCTGCACACAGGAGAGAGAGTTACTGCATATACACCAGGGGTTCTGCTGTGACTATACATTAATGCTGCACACAGGAGAGAGAGTTACTGCATATACACCAGGGGTTCTGCTGCGACTATACACTAATGCTGCACACAGGAGAGAGAGCTACTGCATATACACCAGGGGTTCAGCTGCGAATATACACTAATGCTGCACACAGGAGAGAGAGTTACTGCATATACACCAGGGGTTCAGCTGCGACTATACACTAATGCTGCACACTGGAGAGAGAGTTACTGCATAGACACCAGGGGTTCTGCTGTGACTATACACTAATGCTGCACACAGGAGAGAGAGTTACTGCATATACACCAGGGGTTCTGCTGCAACTATACACTAATGCTGCACACAGGAGAGAGAGTTACTGCATATACACCAGGGGTTCTGCTGCGACTATACACTAATGCTGCACACTGGAGAGAGAGTTACTGCATATACACCAGGGGTTCTGCTGCGACTATACACTAATGCTGCACACTGGAGAGAGAGTTACTGCATATACACCAGGGGTTCTGCTGCAACTATACACTAATGCTGCACACAGGAGAGAGAGTTACTGCATATACACCAGGGATTCTGCTGCGACTATACACTAATGCTGCACACAGGAGAGAGAGTTACTGCATATACACCAGGGGTTCTGCTGCGACTATACACTAATGCTGCACACAGGAGAGAGAGTTACTGCATATACACCAGGGGTTCTGCTGCAACTATACACTAATGCTGCACACAGGAGAGAGAGTTACTGCATATACACCAGGGGTTCTGCTGTGACTATACACTAATGCTGCACACAGGAGAGAGAGTTACTGCATATACACCAGGGGTTCTGCTGCGACTATACACTAATGCTACACACAGGAGAGAGAGTTACTGCATATACACCAGGGGTTCTGCTGCGACTATACACTAATGCTGCACACAGGAGAGAGAGTTACTGCATATACACCACGGGTTCTGCTGCGACTATACACTAATGCTGCACACAGGAGAGAGAGTTACTGCATATACACCAGGGGTTCTGCTGCGACTATACACTAATGCTGCACACAGGAGAGAGAGTTACTGCATATACACCAGGGGTTCTGCTGTGACTATACATTAATGCTGCACACAGGAGAGAGAGTTACTGCATATACACCAGGGGTTCTGCTGCAACTATACACTAATGCTGCACACAGGAGAGAGAGCTACTGCATATACACCAGGGGTTCAGCTGCGACTATACACTAATGCTGCACACAGGAGAGAGAGTTACTGCATATACACCAGGGGTTCAGCTGCGACTATACACTAATGCTGCACACTGGAGAGAGAGTTACTGCATAGACACCAGGGGTTCTGCTGTGACTATACACTAATGCTGCACACAGGAGAGAGAGTTACTGCATATACACCAGGGGTTCTGCTGCAACTATACACTAATGCTGCACACAGGAGAGAGAGTTACTGCATATACACCAGGGGTTCTGCTGCGACTATACACTAATGCTGCACACAGGAGAGAGAGTTACTGCATATACACCAGGGGTTCTGCTGTGACTATACATTAATGCTGCACACAGGAGAGAGAGTTACTGCATATACACCAGGGGTTCTGCTGCGACTATACACTAATGCTGCACACAGGAGAGAGAGCTACTGCATATACACCAGGGGTTCGGCTGCAACTATACACTAATGCTGCACGCAGGAGAGAGAGTTACTGCATATACACCAGGGGTTCTGCTGCGACTATACACTAATGCTGCACACAGGAGAGAGAGTTACTGCATATACACCAGGGGTTCTGCTGCAACTATACACTAATGCTGCACACAGGAGAGAGAGTTACTGCATATACACCAGGGGTTCTGCTGCGACTATACACTAATGCTGCACACAGGAGAGAGAGTTACTGCATATACACCAGGGGTTCTGCTGCGACTATACACTAATGCTGCACACAGGAGAGAGAGTTACTGCATATACACCAGGGGTTCTGCTGCAACTATACACTAATGCTGCACACAGGAGAGAGAGTTACTGCATATACACCAGGGGTTCTGCTGTGACTATACACTAATGCTGCACACAGGAGAGAGAGTTACTGCATATACACCAGGGGTTCTGCTGCGACTACATTAATGCTGCACACAGGAGAGAGAGTTACTGCATATACACCAGGGGTTCTGCTGTGACTATACACTAATGCTGCACACAGGAGAGAGAGTTACTGCATATACACCAGGGGTTCTGCTGCGACTATACACTAATGCTGCACACAGGAGAGAGAGTTACTGCATATACACCAGGGGTTCTGCTGCGACTATACACTAATGCTGCACACAGGAGAGAGAGTTACTGCATATACACCAGGGGTTCTGCTGCGACTATACATTAATGCTGCACACAGGAGAGAGAGTTACTGCATATACACCAGGGGTTCTGCTGCGACTATACACTAATGCTGCACACAGGAGAGAGAGCTACTGCATATACACCAGGGGTTCTGCTGCGACTATACACTACTGCTGCACACTGGAGAGAGAGTTACTGCATATACACCAGGGGTTCTGCTGCAACTATACACTATTGCTGCACACAGGAGAGAGAGTTACTGCATATACACCAGGGGTTCTGCTGTGACTATACACTAATGCTGAACACAGGAGAGAGAGTTACTGCATATACACCAGGGGTTCTGCTGCGACTATACACTAATGCTGCACACTGGAGAGAGAGTTACTGCGTATACACCAGGGGTTCTGCTGCGACTATACACTAATGCTGCACACTGGAGAGAGAGTTACTGCATATACACCAGGGGTTCTGCTGCAACTATACACTAATGCTGCACACAGGAGAGAGAGTTACTGCATATACACCAGGGGTTCTGCTGCGACTATACACTAATGCTGCACACAGGAGAGAGAGTTACTGCATATACACCAGGGGTTCTGCTGCAACTATACACTAATGCTGCACACAGGAGAGAGAGTTACTGCATATACACCAGGGGTTCTGCTGCAACTATACACTAATGCTGCACACAGGAGAGAGAGTTACTGCATAGACACCAGGGGTTCTGCTGTGACTATACACTAATGCTGCACACAGGAGAGAGAGTTACTGCATATACACCAGGGGTTCTGCTGCAACTATACACTAATGCTGCACACAGGAGAGAGAGTTACTGCATATACACCAGGGGTTCTGCTGCGACTATACACTAATGCTGCACACAGGAGAGAGAGTTACTGCATATACACCAGGGGTTCTGCTGCGACTATACATTAATGCTGCACACAGGAGAGAGAGTTACTGCATATACACCAGGGGTTCTGCTGCGACTATACACTAATGCTGCACACAGGAGAGAGAGCTACTGCATATACACCAGGGGTTCTGCTGCAACTATACACTAATGCTGCACGCAGGAGAGAGAGCTACTGCATATACACCAGGGGTTCTGCTGCGACTATACACTAATGCTGCACACAGGAGAGAGAGTTACTGCATATACACCAGGGGTTCTGCTGCGACTATACACTAATGCTGCACACAGGAGAGAGAGTTACTGCATATACACCAGGGGTTCTGCTGCAACTATTCACTAATGCTGCACACAGGAGAGAGAGTTACTGCATATACACCAGGGGTTCTGCTGTGACTATACACTAATGCTGCACACAGGAGAGAGAGTTACTGCATATACACCAGGGGTTCTGCTGCGACTATACATTAATGCTGCACACAGGAGAGAGAGTTACTGCATATACACCAGGGGTTCTGCTGTGACTATACACTAATGCTGCACACAGGAGAGAGAGTTACTGCATATACACCAGGGGTTCTGCTGTGACTATACACTAATGCTGAACACAGGAGAGAGAGTTACTGCAAATACACCAGGGGTTCTGCTGCGACTATACACTAATGCTGCACACAGGAGAGAGAGTTACTGCATATACACCAGGGGTTCTGCTGTGACTATACACTAATGCTGCACACAGGAGAGAGAGTTACTGCATATACACCAGGGGTTCTGCTGTGACTATACACTAATGCTGCACAGAGGAGAGAGAGTTACTGCATATACACCAGGGGTTCTGCTGTGACTATACACTAATGCTGAACACAGGAGAGAGAGTTACTGCAAATACACCAGGGGTTCTGCTGCGACTATACACTAATGCTGCACACAGGAGAGAGAGTTACTGCATATACACCAGGGGTTCTGCTGCGACTATACACTAATGCTGCACACAGGAGAGAGAGTTACTGCATATACACCAGGGGTTCTGCTGTGACTATACATTAATGCTGCACACAGGAGAGAGAGTTACTGCATATACACCAGGGGTTCTGCTGCAACTATACACTAATGCTGCACACAGGAGAGAGAGTTACTGCATATACACCAGGGGTTCTGCTGTGACTATACACTAATGCTGCACACAGGAGAGAGAGTTACTGCATATACACCAGGGGTTCTGCTGCGACTATACACTAATGCTGCACACAGGAGAGAGAGTTACTGCATATACACCAGGGGTTCTGCTGCAACTATACACTAATGCTGCACACAGGAGAGAGAGTTACTGCATATACACCAGGGGTTCTGCTGCGACTATACACTAATGCTGCACACTGGAGAGAGAGTTACTGCATATACACCAGGGGTTCTGCTGCGACTATACACTAATGCTACACACAGGAGAGAGAGTTACTGCATATACACCAGGGGTTCTGCTGCAACTATACACTAATGCTGCACACAGGAGAGAGAGTTACTGCATATACACCAGGGGTTCTGCTGCGACTATACACTAATGCTGCACACAGGAGAGAGAGTTACTGCATATACACCAGGGGTTCTGCTGCGACTATACACTAATGCTGCACACTGGAGAGAGTGATGGATGGATAGATGGATGGATGGATGAATGGATGGATGGATGGATGGATGGATGGATAGATAGATTACACATATGAACGAAATTCCAAACCACTGGCTCATAAAAATATAATAAAAATGCTACAACGTGCATTAAAATATAGCACTAAAAACAAAGAATTTGAAAGCGGCATATAAATAATGATATTGCACATGGTAATTGGCGGCATATAAATCCAATTTTTTGCACTTTCTAAGTGGTGGCAGATAAATACAGATATTCCAGAATATGAATAAATATTGTTATTGCAAGGTTAGGTTCGTTTATTACCGCATAAACCATGTGTCTCTGCTGCAACAATACTTTTGAAGCACTAACTCGTTTACTCGTGTGCATGTATGTATTCGTGAGAAAAAAAAATGCATGAAAATGTTTTCACACAGAAATATTGATGCGTAAATATTTTCACAGTTTTTTTCAAGAGGATCAAATTTAGAACCGACAGAAACCACATGCATGTGAAAATAACTCATGCAGGGTGTAAGAGCTTTTATCTAAATTATTATTATATAAGATACTACATGACTAAGTGTATATCTTGTGTATCTCAAAAAGATTCTGCATTAAAATGCAGTCAATCAAGTGAAGTCTAGGCCTCTATTAAAGTGTGTGTTTGTTTTGTGCACACTTGGCTTTACTGGAGTCATGTGCAACACCCTTATATGGAGATAATGGGCGTGTGTTATGCTAATTAGGACCTGCTGACACGCCCCCTCATTAAGAATGGACCCTTTTCACATTTTCAGTTCCATAGTGGTGAACAGAAACTACAACAAATATATTAAACTGTGCTAGATTTATGATGTTAAAGTGATAATTCACCCAAAAATGAAAATTATGTCATAAAAAAAAAAATAGTGCTGGGCAACGATTAATCTCATCCAAAATAAAAGTTTGTGTTTACATACTATACGTGCGTGTACTGTGTATAGTTTTTTTTGTATATATTAATATACACACATGCATGTATATATTTAAGACAAATGTGTTAATATATAAAACATTTTTATGTATAAATTATTTATAAATATTTCTTAAATATATACATGCATGTGTGTATTTATATATACAAAATAAATATACACAGCACACAAACTTTTATTTTGGATGTGATTAATCGCAATAAAAAAAAAAAACTATGGAAGCCCCATCAACTTCTTTTGTGTTCAGCAGAAGAAAGAAACTCATACAAGTTTGGAACAACTTGAGTGAGTAAATGATGACAGAATTACATTTTTTTAGATAACAATCTGAGAAAAGGGTTCATTCTCTAGGCTTAATCTACATTAGAACGAGGATAACAACAAATGTAGGTACGAACGCCACATTACAGGTGAAACTCGAAAAATTTGAATATCGTGCAAAAGTTCATTTATTTCAGTAATTCAATTTAAAAGGTGAAACTAATTATATCGACTCATTACATGCAAAGTGAGATATTTCAAGCCTTTATTTGTTATAATTGTGATGATTTTGATTTTGAATTTGGGGTTTTCATAAGCTGTAAGCCATAATCATCACAATTATAACAAATAAAGGCTTGAAATATATCACTTTGCATGTAATGAGTCTATATAATTAGTTTCACCTTTTAAGTTGAATTACTGAAATAAATGCACTTTTGCACGATATTCTAATTTTTCGAGTTTCACCTGTATTAGCGAATGTGTTTTGAGTTCTTACTTGTCGAGAGTGACCTGGTCTTGTTTGGCCCATGCGAATTTCCCATTGACAACCGTCACGGCATATTCTGGAGAGAGAGAGAGCGTGAGTCAGCTGAAGTGCGAGTCCAGTCACGATGAACAGAGATTTCACAATGACTCAGCATGAATACGAGCGCAGAAACATAAACCCGTTCTCGTCAAGTGAAGCTTGTGTTCGCTTGTAAAGCTACCGGAAGCGTTGTTTCTTCTGTCCACATTCTCTGGATCCAGTTCATCGTGACTCAGGAAATCCTGGATGCGCTTCAGAGACACGCTGGCCTGACGGAAGATTACAAAACCATGAGTGGAGAAGTGGGACAGGTCTACTCCACTAAACATCTCATTCCAGGAATATTTCACAATCCTTCAAACAATCAGAACTGAACATGCATGAATCTGCCACATAGACCTTCTAAAACTAGGTCAGTTCTGAATATATAACACACACACACACAAACACACATATATATACTGTGTATATATATATATATACATATATGTTATATATTCTGACCTAGTTTTAGAAACACTTGCTTTTTCAAAGGCAAAATAATTGTCTGCCATCATCGTTATCTGTGAAATAAAGCTGTTTATTGCTATATTATTATCTGTGTAATAAAGCTGTTTATTGCTATATTATTATCTGTGAAATAAAGCTGTTATTGCTATATTATTATCTGTGAAATAAAGCTGTTTATTGCTATATTATTATCTGTGAAATTAAGCTGTTTATTGCTATATTATAATCTGTGAAAAAAAGCTGTTTATTGCTATATTATTATCTGTGTAATAAAGCTGTTTATTGCTATATTATTATCTGTGTAATAAAGCTGTTTATTGCTATATTATTATCTGTGTAATAAAGCTGTTTATTGCTATATTATTATCTGTGTAATAAAGCTGTTTATTGCTATATTATTATCTGTGTAATAAAGCTGTTTATTGCTATATTATTATCTGTGAAATAAAGCTCTTTATTGCTATATTATTATCTGTGTAATAAAGCTGTTTATTGCTATATTATTATCTGTGTAATAAAGCTGTTTATTGCTATATTATTATCTGTGTAATAAAGCTGTTTATTGCTATATTATTATCTGTGAAATAAAGCTATTAAAGCTATATTTACCGGTATTTATATTTTTTATATTACAAAACCTTTCTATTAAAATATATATATTATATATATATATATATATATATATATATATATATATATATATATTATATAAATATATAAACACATGCATACATATATATTTTTATTTAACAAAATAGAAAGGTTTTGTAATGTTATACACTACCGTTCAAAGGTTTATGGTTAGTAAGATTTTTTTATTTTTTTAAATACTTTTATTCAGCAAAGACACATTAAATTGATCAAAAGTGACAGTAAAGACATTTATAATGTTACAAAAGATTCTATTTCAAATAAATGCTGTTCTTTTCAACTTTCCATTAATCAAAGAATCCTGAAAAATAAAATGTATCTCGGTTTCCACAAAAATATGAAGTGCTTTCAACACTGATAATAATCATAAATGTTTCTTGAGCATGAAATCATCATATTAGCGTGCGTTCACACCGCCAACGACGCCGTGGAAAGATTCGTGGACGCTTGTAGATCGAATGCTTGGTCTTTTTTAAGCATGTCGATCGTTATGTTAGACCATAGGGTACAAGTTAACCTCATGGAATCTTTTAAATGTGAAAGTAACAATTATAGTGACATATTTGCTAACAAAATAAACCAATTAAAAGCCATTTGTGTGGTGTGGCGTTTGTGTTCATGGCTAAGTGCTATTCTAATTTGCATTCCCGCTGAAAAACAAGCGTTCTAGCGCGAAAATCTTGCCTATAAATAGTGTTGTGCGCCTTCTTATCAAATTCAGATGATCATCCTCTCCTCTATTTTGCTTGGGAACTAATGAGGTCGGAACCAAAGTTTACACTGCGTTCCCTGGACTCCTCTCGAACGGAGCACTTCTACAATCCGATTGGTCGCCGCCGAACCGTGTCATCGCTCATTACCATAAAGTTGACCTGACTTCCTCGCCGCTCTGTGAACGCACGGTTAGAGTGATTTCTGAAGGATCATGTGACACTGAAGACTGGAGTAATGATGCTGAAAATTCAGCTTTGATCACAGGAATAAATTACACTTTACTATATATTCACATTGAAAAAATATATTTTACATTACAATAATATTTACTTTTTTTTACTTTATTTTACTGTGCTTTGGATCAAATAAATTCAGCCTTGGTGAGCAAAAGAGACTCTTTCATAAACATTCAAAAATCTTTAGAACGGTAATGTTTATATATCATTCTTAATGGTAATTGACAGCTCTAAAGTTGTATTTAATCAGGAATATCTCTAATATTGAGAAGTGTGATGAAGTGAAAGCTCACTTGTACGATGCTGCTGATGACTTGTGGAAGCATGTTCAACGGGAATCTCAAGATGTTAAACAGAGACAAGGACACGAAGGCCTTCTCCGCATCCAAGACGTTTTTTTCATCCACTGTCACATAGACGGCAAACGTGGTCAAGGCCACCTGAAGGACATCAAGAGCACAAGCACACACTCATTACAGGTTCAAATTTAGATTTCAGCAACAAAAACATGTTTTTTCACTTGCACTTTTGAGCATTAGTCATGTTGCCTACACACGTCATGACTAATGCACTTTTGAAACATGAGCCGGCAACTTGACGCCTAGATAAGGATCTACAGCATAGCAAAGATAAACATTTTGCATTTTCCTCACACTCTAAAACATATTGGGTTATTTTTTATACCCAAATCCTGGGTTGAGCCTTTGGGTAGTTTTTGTCTAGCTCAGATCCTGGGTCAGACGTAACAACCCAGTGTTTGAGTGGTTTTTGTGTAACCCAGATCTTAGGTCAGACGTAACAACCCAGTGTTTCAGTAGTTTTTGTGTAACCCAGATCCTGGGTCAGACGTAACAACCCAGTGTTTGAGTGGTTTTTGTGTAACCCAGATCTTAGGTCAGACGTAACAACCCAGTGTTTCAGTAGTTTTTGTGTAACCCAGATTCTGGGTCAGACGTAACAACCCAGTGTTTGGGTAGTTTTTGTGTAACCCAGACCCTGGGTCAGGCGTAACAACCCAGTGTTTGGGTAGTTTTTGTGTTACCCAGCTCCTGGGTCAGACGTAACAACCCAGTGTTTGAGTAGTTTTTGTGTAACCCAGATCCTGGGTCAGACGTAACAACCCAGTGTTTGGGTAGTTTTTGTGTAACCCAGATCTTAGGTCAGACGTAACAACCCAGTGTTTGGGTAGCTTTTGTGTTACCCAGCTCCTGGTTCAGACGTAACAACCCAGTGTTTGGGTAGTTTTTGTATTACCCAGATCCTGGATCAGGCGTAACAACCCAGTGTTTGGGTAGTTTTTGTGTTACCCAGCTCCTGGGTCAGACGTAACAACCCAGTGTTTGAGTAGTTTTTGTGTAACGCAGATCCTGGGTCAGACGTAACAACCCAGTGTTTGGGTAGCTTTTGTGTTACCTAGATCCTGGGTCAGACGTAACAACCCAGTGTTTGGGTAGTTTTTGTGTTACCTAGATTCTGGGTCAGACGTAACAACCCAGTGTTTGGGTAGTTTTTGTGTAACCCAGACCCTGGGTCAGGCGTAACAACCCAGTGTTTGGGTAGTTTTTGTGTTACCCAGCTCCTGGGTCAGACGTAACAACCCAGTGTTTGAGTAGTTTTTGTGTTACCCAGATCCTGGGTCAGGCGTAACAACCCAGTGTTTGGGTAGCTTTTGTGTTACCCAGCTCCTGGTTCAGACGTAACAACCCAGTGTTTGAGTAGTTTTTGTGTAACCCAGATCTTAGGTCAGACGTAACAACCCAGTGTTTGGGTAGCTTTTGTGTTACCCAGCTCCTGGTTCAGACGTAACAACCCAGTGTTTGGGTAGTTTTTGTGTTACCCAGCTCCTGGGTCAGATGTAACAACCCAGTGTTTGGGTAGTTTTTGTGTTACCCAGATCCTGGGTCAGGCGTAACAACCCAGTGTTTGGGTAGTTTTTGTGTTACCCAGCTCCTGGGTCAGACGTAACAACCCAGTGTTTGAGTAGTTTTTGTGTAACCCAGATCTTAGGTCAGACGTAACAACCCAGTGTTTGGGTAGCTTTTGTGTTACCCAGCTCCTGGTTCAGACGTAACAACCCAGTGTTTGAGTAGTTTTTGTGTTACCCAGATCCTGGGTCAGGCGTAACAACCCAGTGTTTGGGTAGTTTTTGTGTTACCCAGCTCCTGGGTCAGACGTAACAACCCAGTGTTTGGGTAGTTTTTGTGTTACCCAGATCCTGGGTCAGGCGTAACAACCCAGTGTTTGGGTAGTTTTTGTGTTACCCAGCTCCTGGGTCAGACGTAACAACCCAGTGTTTGAGTAGTTTTTGTGTAACCCAGATCTTAGGTCAGGCGTAACAACCCAGTGTTTGAGTAGTTTTTGTGTAACCCAGATCTTAGATCAGGCGTAACAACCCAGTGTTTGAGTAGTTTTTGTGTAACCCAGATCTTAGATCAGGCGTAACAACCCAGTGTTTGGGTAGCTTTTGTGTTACCCAGCTCCTGGTTCAGACGTAACAACCCAGTGTTTGGGTAGTTTTTGTATTACCCAGATCCTGGATCAGGCGTAACAACCCAGTGTTTGGGTAGTTTTTGTGTTACCCAGCTCCTGGGTCAGACGTAACAACCCAGTGTTTGAGTAGTTTTTGTGTAACGCAGATCCTGGGTCAGACGTAACAACCCAGTGTTTGGGTAGCTTTTGTGTTACCTAGATCCTGGGTCAGACGTAACAACCCAGTGTTTGGGTAGTTTTTGTGTTACCTAGATTCTGGGTCAGACGTAACAACCCAGTGTTTGGGTAGTTTTTGTGTAACCCAGACCCTGGGTCAGGCGTAACAACCCAGTGTTTGGGTAGTTTTTGTGTTACCCAGCTCCTGGGTCAGACGTAACAACCCAGTGTTTGAGTAGTTTTTGTGTAACCCAGATCCTGGGTCAGACGTAACAACCCAGTGTTTGGGTAGTTTTTGTGTAACCCAGATCTTAGGTCAGACGTAACAACCCAGTGTTTGGGTAGCTTTTGTGTTACCCAGCTCCTGGTTCAGACGTAACAACCCAGTGTTTGGGTAGTTTTTGTATTACCCAGATCCTGGATCAGGCGTAACAACCCAGTGTTTGGGTAGTTTTTGTGTTACCCAGCTCCTGGGTCAGACGTAACAACCCAGTGTTTGAGTAGTTTTTGTGTAACGCAGATCCTGGGTCAGACGTAACAACCCAGTGTTTGGGTAGCTTTTGTGTTACCTAGATCCTGGGTCAGACGTAACAACCCAGTGTTTGGGTAGTTTTTGTGTTACCTAGATCCTGGGTCAGACGTAACAACCCAGTGTTTGAGTAGTTTTTGTGTTACCCAGCTCCTGGTTCAGACGTAACAACCCAGTGTTTGGGTAGTTTTTGTGTTACCTAGATCCTGGGTCAGACGTAACAACCCAGTGTTTGGGTAGTTTTTGTGTTACCCAGCTCCTGGTTCAGACGTAACAACCCAGTGTTTGGGTAGTTTTTGTGTTACCCAGCTCCTGGGTCAGACGTAACAACCCAGTGTTTGAGTAGTTTTTGTGTTACCCAGATCCTGGGTCAGGCGTAACAACCCAGTGTTTGGGTAGTTTTTGTGTTACCCAGCTCCTGGGTCAGACGTAACAACCCAGTGTTTGGGTAGTTTTTGTGTAACCCAGATCTTAGGTCAGACGTAACAACCCAGTGTTTGGGTAGCTTTTGTGTTACCCAGATCCTGGGTCAGACGTAACAACCCAGTGTTTGAGTAGTTTTTGTGTAACCCAGATCTTAGGTCAGACGTAACAACCCAGTGTTTGGGTAGCTTTTGTGTTACCCAGATCCTGGGTCAGGCGTAACAACCCAGTGTTTGGGTAGTTTTTGTGTTACCCAGCTCCTGGGTCAGATGTAACAACCCAGTGTTTGGGTAGTTTTTGTGTTACCCAGATCCTGGGTCAGGCGTAACAACCCAGTGTTTGGGTAGTTTTTGTGTTACCCAGCTCCTGGGTCAGACGTAACAACCCAGTGTTTGAGTAGTTTTTGTGTAACCCAGATCTTAGGTCAGTCGTAACAACCCAGTGTTTGGGTAGCTTTTGTGTTACCCAGCTCCTGGTTCAGACGTAACAACCCAGTGTTTGAGTAGTTTTTGTGTTACCCAGATCCTGGGTCAGGCGTAACAACCCAGTGTTTGGGTAGCTTTTGTGTTACCCAGCTCCTGGTTCAGACGTAACAACCCAGTGTTTGAGTAGTTTTTGTGTAACCCAGATCTTAGGTCAGACGTAACAACCCAGTGTTTGGGTAGCTTTTGTGTTACCCAGCTCCTGGTTCAGACGTAACAACCCAGTGTTTGGGTAGTTTTTGTGTTACCCAGCTCCTGGGTCAGATGTAACAACCCAGTGTTTGGGTAGTTTTTGTGTTACCCAGATCCTGGGTCAGGCGTAACAACCCAGTGTTTGGGTAGTTTTTGTGTTACCCAGCTCCTGGGTCAGACGTAACAACCCAGTGTTTGAGTAGTTTTTGTGTAACCCAGATCTTAGGTCAGACGTAACAACCCAGTGTTTGGGTAGCTTTTGTGTTACCCAGCTCCTGGTTCAGACGTAACAACCCAGTGTTTGAGTATTTTTTGTGTTACCCAGATCCTGGGTCAGGCGTAACAACCCAGTGTTTGGGTAGTTTTTGTGTTACCCAGCTCCTGGGTCAGACGTAACAACCCAGTGTTTGGGTAGTTTTTGTGTTACCCAGATCCTGGGTCAGGCGTAACAACCCAGTGTTTGGGTAGTTTTTGTGTTACCCAGCTCCTGGGTCAGACGTAACAACCCAGTGTTTGAGTAGTTTTTGTGTAACCCAGATCTTAGGTCAGGCGTAACAACCCAGTGTTTGAGTAGTTTTTGTGTAACCCAGATCTTAGATCAGGCGTAACAACCCAGTGTTTGAGTAGTTTTTGTGTAACCCAGATCTTAGGTCAGGTGAAACAACCCAGTGTTTGGGTAGTTTTTGTGTAACCCAGATCCTGGGTCAGACATAACAACCCAGTGTTTGGGTAGTTTTTGTGTAACCCAGATCCTGGGTCAGACATAACAACCCAGTGTTTGGGTAGTTTTTGTGTTCTGGGATCTGGGATCTTTGGTCAGACGTAACAACCCAGGGGTTGAGTTATTTATCGCAGACTTTTTGCGACCTCTTCAGGAGAGAGCAGTGCAGCTCCGTCAAAAAGGTGTGTCTTCGGCAAAATGCAGGTTTGAGTACATTTTATTTTATCAATAAATTCGTTATTGTTCTGTATATCGTTTAATTTTATGCAAAGCAACATACAGGGACGCGATGTGAGTCACCTAAACGAGTGTCGCGAGTCTCGAGAATACAATATGTATTAAAAATTATATAAAAAATATACTATACTGTAAAATATGATTGAAAATAAAGGAATTATCATGCAAGCTAGTGGTTCTATCGAGTATTTTTTTTAAGTTTAGAGGATTTCATTTAATCCGTAGACATTAATTCATGTATGAAGTAAAATAAATAAATAAATAAAAGTATTATAGTAAAAAGAATCAGCTATCCTGGGTTAAATCAACCCAGTATGATGGGTTAAAATTTGCTGGGTAAAATTAACCCAACATGTGTTCTGTCCTATATTTACGCAGCCCTTTGGTCGAAAACAACCCAAATTGTTTTTTTTGTTTTTTAACCCGGTGTTTTTTAGAGTGCACACACACACACACACACGGGATAGAGGAGTGTTACCATGAAAGGCGCGCTGGTCCAGGCCATGGTGGACAGAGCGCTGAGGTAGGCCGTCTTCTTCAGCACGTTCAGCTCCTTCTGTCGGATGGCCAGGATCTTCTCCTTGAAGGAGGTTTCCCAGGCGTAGAGCTTCAACACCTTGATGCCGTTGAGGATCTCGTTCATCAGCTTGATGCGGTCGTCCTTGTGTTTCATCTGCTCCACCTGTGCACAGCATCACTCACACGCTCTTATTGCTTTCAGGGACACGTTTTCATTTAAATTAAAGTTTTAGTAATTTTGTGGTGCAGCTTTGTCATATTTTTTATGTTTATGCAGATTTTATTATTATTTTTATTTCAGTTTTAGTTTAGTTTCAGTACATCAAGTTCAAATAAATGAAAATGATACATAAACTATTATTTTAATGTCATTGAGACATTATTATAGCTTTTAGTATTATTTTGAATTAGTTTTCATTTTTCATTTCAGTTAGTTTTAGTCATTTTGCTGTGCATTTGTTCTCATTTTTATTAAGTTTCTTTCTGTTTTTAATGTCTATATAGATTTTGTCCATTTTAATTCAGTTTTAGCTTTTTTTACATTTTGAATTTGTTTTTATTTTTATATTTTAATTTTAATTTCAGATAAAGTTTTAGAAATTTTGCTCTGTATGTTTTTTGTCTATATAGATTTTGATAATTTTTATTTCAGTTAAAGTTTTTATCCATATTTATTTTCATTTTCATTTCAGTTAAGTTTTAGTAACTTTGTTGTGCTTTTTGACATTTTTATTAGCTTTTTTGTCTATATGGATTTTATTTATTTTTCATTCACTTTTATTTTTTTGTACAAGTTAAAATAAACGAAAATGAGAAATGTTGCAGTGAATTAATTTCTTTTTCTTTTTCTTAAAGTTTTAGTAATTTTGTTGTGCATTTTTGTCATTCTTAGTTTTTATTCAGTTTCATATGTCTATATAGATTTTATTCATTTTCATATCAGTTTTAGTTTTTGTTAATATTTTAAATTTATATATTTTTTGTTTACTTTTTTATGTAAGTTAATGTTTTTAAAGTAATTTTGTTGTGCATTTTTTTCAGTTTAATTTAAGTTATTTTAGTACATAAATAAATAAAAAATGAAAATGAGAAATGTTGCCTTGGCAACTATAGCTTAAATAAAATAAAATGTTTTTCATATTTTCTTTTTTACAATTTATTCTATTTCAAGCAATGGAATGTTTTCTTTGTATTCAATGACATTCGTGCTCTGTCTCTTTAAGAGGAAATGAAACTTCACAAAGAATGTGAGTGACTGATAAGCTTGAGCTTTGAAAACCAGGGCAGAAGAAGATATATTGATAAGAAGCAGAACTGAAGGCCGTTGTGTGAACAGACCGACCCAGTTTTTTATTTTATATGAACATTAAGTGAAGATTAATGTAAACGTTACGGGAACGTTACTCCTGAACAGGACAGCTGACCTGGTAAGTTCTGGTCTTCATGGCGATGAAAGCGTTGAATGGGATCAGCAGAACCATCACGGCCACACCAGCCAACACCGACGGACCCAGGTTCTGGAGAAACACATCAATCAGAACCAATCGCTCACGTCTACTTTTCCGTCAGAGATACAACAGCTAACATCACTGCGACACGAAACCACTGTCATTTCAGAAGGATCGAGATACTGTTCGTTTTTTGATTTTAATAAAATATTTTATGCTTTCACTTTGATTTTAGTCAAAGATTTTGTAATTTCGTGGGTTTTTTTTTGCCATTTACCAATCAGGTCAACGTGTGATCGTCAACCAGTGGATCTCTGAGCTGGTGTGAGTGAGTGGAGGCGGGGCTCATTTGCATATTCATAGAACTGCGTATACTAAATGAGGCAAGGGTGTCGAGTTACATTCAAGCTTTTTCAAGTAAAAAACACTTAAATATGTCCTTTTGGTGATCAAAGATGAGTTTTAAGGGATACAATTATTGATAATTTCAGCAATTTTCATCACATTTAATAAACGTTAGACTAACATCCAACTGAAACGCTTCAGAAAATCACTCCATGAACAATGAATGAACCGCATTTCTGTTTAAAGACCAGATAATCTAATCTCTGATCTAACGTTCATTTAACGTTACTGAAAGAATGTTTGTCCATAACTTTGAGAGAACCTTCTGTTCCTTTTTAGATTTTATTAAATCTGTTTTTTATTTTTATTTTTATTTTAGTCAAAAAATTTGTAGTTTTTTTGCCATTTTTGAATGAGAAAAAATGAGAAATGTGGCCCTCGCAACTAGCTGAAAATATTTTATTTAATTTCAGTTATTGTATTCATTTTGTTTTGTCTTTCAGCCATTTTTAAAAATATATATTTTCTTTACTCATTCAAACACATCTTTTGACAGATATGATTGACCTGAAGAATGAAAGCTGTATCATATACTTGGAAATATATGAGCAATATCACGATCATAGCCATACCAAATGACTCCTGCAGAGTTAATTTTGCGTGAAAAGATTGTATTTGTGTTTTTTCATATTATTCATATATATATGCAGGTGAAACTCGAAAAATTAGAATATTGTGCAAAAGTTCATTTATTTCAGTAATTCAACTTAAAAAGTGAAACTAATATATTCTATAGACTCATTACATGCAAAGTGAGATATTTCAAGCCTTTATTAGTTATAATTTTGATGATTATGGCTTGCAGTTTCAGCTTCAAAATTAGAATATTGTGAAAAGGTTTTCATAAGCTGTAAGCCATAATCATCACAATTATAACAAATAAAGGTTTGAAATATCTCACTTTGCATGTAATGAGTCTATATAATATATTAGTTTCACCTTTTAAGTTGAATTACTGAAATAAATGAACTTTTGCACCATATTCTAATTTTTCGAGTTTCACCTGTATGTGTTGACTTTCAATAATTCAAGCATTTTACATTTACTTTGTTATTTACTTCTTCATAAATATGTCTGTTTTCAAGGGTTTTCCAGGACTTCTATTTAAAAACAATCAAATTCAAGCGCTTTATGCACCTTGTACGAATAATTAACATGTCATTGGTTGAACTGGAAAATTGACCATGTTTTTCTGAACGCCAGGTTTCATGCTCTCGGAAGCCAATAATAATTCAGCAGTTTGATTGGACGCACAGCCTTTAATGTAAAAAAAGAAAGAAAAAGCCTCCCTTTTAAAGGCCTAACGGAAATTTATTTTACATGATTATATGCCTCGAAGCATTTTAGATTTGCATTTAGAATTTCATAGAGAAACATTGTGTATGAAGATGGTTATCCGTTTAACAAAAATAGCAAGGGGAAGTGTTTAGATGTATGCAAATGCGTAAAAGCTTCACCTGCCACAGGAAGAAGAGCGCCAGGATGATCTGCAGCGGCGCCGACCACAGCATGTTGAGGAAGGTGGTGAGATCCATGAAGCGCTGAGCGTCCACAGACATCAGATTGACCACCTCACCCACCGTAGACGAGCGCTTGGCTGCGTTAGTGATCACTAGTGACTGCGGAGACCGACGAAAACATGTCAAATGTGCTTCCACAATCCAACATACACTGTAGAAATCATTCTTTTCATTGTCACAATACAACAACAACTAGATTTGATGCATCAGTAACTAAATTTAAGGTTTAAAATGTTCAGTGACAAGTAATAACATTTCTGTCATTGAATCACAAATGACTGAGTCATTGAATCATTCACTCAACTCTTTTGGGTTATTTGAACGTTAAAGTCCCCCTGTGTTGAAAATCCAGCGTTTAATGTTGTTTATGTGTCTATGTGGTGTTTTTAATGCGCTTTAAGACACACCATGTGTAAGTTCATAAGTCGACAGCATTGCTGAGTATTTCCTCCTTAAAACTGCAGTGAACCAAAGACTATGGGATGATTTTAGTATCAAAATGATTAACACGTGCAAGCACACTTATCAATGAACTTGATACATGTTGCAGAAATGTTTTATCCATGCCTTTCAACTTGTGTGTGCAAAATTCAAAATTGAATGAATGTGAAGCAATTTGTACAAATAGAGACATTTTTGTGAATACAAATGTTTTCCTTTGTATTAGTGTATCATAATTTGCACATGCAACACAGAAGACGTGCATGTGTGGATCAGGTGACGCGCGTGCATTCATTGACTCGATTCATTGAGTCGATCCTATTTGATTCATTTGGATTTTGAGACTTTCATTTCGCGGGTTTCGCCTTGCACGATCCACACACAGCTGTCTGAGAAAAGCTGCTACCACTAGATGGCAGTATTCTGCTAAAACAGACAACGGCAGCATAATCAAGCGTTCTTCCGCATTTAAGACGCTTAATGAGAGTGATATTGAAGCACCAAATTTAGTACACAATAATATAGGCCTACCCTATTAATAAAGCATACTTTATAGAGGCGAACATTACGTCAGATTATGAACAACACCCATAGAAAACCATTATAAAACGCTTAACGTGCAATCGCGCGTTGCATGTTCAGTAAGGTGTATTGGCTACTGAGTTTAAATATCACCGTCTTACTGCATTGACGTTAAGCTTTTTCTTTATAATATGCTCTATGGGAGGAAAACTATATAGCCTACAGACAAGAGACTACATGAACGCAACGCACGGCGTTTCAAGTTAATACAATTTTCCTTCCTGTTAAAAAAAGGTGAAATTTCGCAGTTGCGTTCATATTATATGCTTATTTTTATCTGACTACACATTGTGTACATAGTATACAAGCAGGAATTTGAAAATGTCTGTTTTTAAATATTAAAGACGATTTTCGCAGTAGGCTACATTTGTTTTCCCTTGACCCTTAAGCCATAGGCTATAGTCTTACTATAGCACGATGAGTTTTAACAATATGCAACCATTGTATATCGACATGAAATATTAATTGAAAATCAACTGGCGTAGCGGGCCTGTAGCTGCATATTTCTACACGAGAATGCTTTGACGCGCTAACCACAGCTCATGATGCACAAGGGAACGTCTGCCAATTCCACTAACTGCGTTAAAACCACTGATCTATAATGTCATTCTATATAGATCAGTGGTTAAAACGTATAATTTGTTTTAATTCAAATTACTTTTTAAATTTAATAACAGACATTTTCAAATTCCAAAGCTCGTAGAAGGTTTCTGTAAGACTGACTTACAAGTAAAATTTGGACAATACTTCCCTTCATGTAGCCTGTATTCTGCAGAAAAATACTGTAATTCACCAAAAGGGTTTTTTCATGTTCAAAATGGTTGTAGTATGTTCAGTGACTAGACTGGCTTACTACAGGTGAAATTGCCCCAATAACTCCCTTCATGTAGCCTATTTAGTAAACAATTATTATTTTATAAAAAAATTACTGTAATTAACCAAACGGGTTTTTGGTGACTTACTACAAGTGAATAATGTAAAATTTCACCTGACTTGTCACTAGGAACGTACTACAACCTTTGGAACATGAATAGAAAAACAATTTACAGTAAATTAAAAAAATTGTAGGCTACTGTTCAATCGAGATATTGGCTGGACATAGTACAGTAACAGTAGGCTAAGTCAGTCTGCCCACTAGACTTCCAAGGTTATAATATAACCTTGGAAATATGTTCATTTGAATGAATGACTGGACGTTTATATTTTTTTGACTGTGAGTGGAGTTTGCAGATGGTCCCTTTATAAAATGAGGCGAATATCAAACTTCACTGCACTCTCGGACCGGTTGCTCTCCCATTCACATGCAAAGTTAAACGCAACTGCAGAATTTTTATTTCATGTTAAGCTTTTTCTTTTTAACAGGCTCGGGAAGGAAAATGTTATTAACTTGAAACGCCGTGCGTTGCGTTCATGTAGTCTCTTGTCTGTAGGCTATATAGTTTTCCTCCCATAGAGCATATTATAAAGAAAAAGCTTAACGTCAATGCAGTAAGACGGTGATATTTAAACTCAGTAGCCAATACACCTTACTGAACATGCAACGCGCGATTGCACGTTAAGCGTTTTATAATGGTTTTCTATGGGTGTTGTTCATAATCTGACGTAATGTTCGCCTCTATAAAGTATGCTTTATTAATAGGGTAGGCCTATATTATTGTGTACTAAATTTGGTGCTTCAATATCACTCTCATTAAGCGTCTTAAATGCGGAAGAACGCTTGATTATGCTGCCGTTGTCTGTTTTTGCAGAATACTGCCATCTAGTGGTAGCAGCTTTTCTCAGACAGCTGTGTGTGGATCGTGCAAGGCGAAACCCGCGAATTGAAAGTCTCAAAATCCAAATGAATCAAATAGGATCGACTCAGAATCGAGTCAATGAATGCACGCGCGTCACCTGATCCACACATGCACGTCTTCTGTGTTGCATGTGCAAATTATGATACACTAATACAAAGGAAAACATTTGTATTCACAAAAATGTCTCTATTTGTACAAATTGCTTCACATTCATTCAATTTTGAATTTTGCTCACGCAAGTTGAAAGGCATGGATAAAACATTTCTGCAACATGTATCAAGTTCATTGATAAGTGTGCTTGCACGTGTTAATCATTTTGATACTATAATCATCCCATAAAAGACAGTCTCAAAAACACGGTTTGAAATCGCTGGTGTTTCTGACGTCACAAACGACCTTGTAACCAATCAGATCAACGTGTGATCGTCAACCAGTGGATCTCTGAGCTGAGGGAGTGAGTGGAGGCGGGGCTCATTTGCATATTCATAGAACCGCGCATACTAAATGAGGCAAGGGTGTCGAGTTACATTCAAGATATTTTAAGGCATGAAGAAAAAAATTTGAAGAAAAAACTATTAAATGTCATTTTGGTGATCAAAGATGATTTTAAGGGATAAAATGATTGAATACAGGGAGACTTTAAAATAAAGATTCCATTTCATCACTTTGTAAACATTACAGGAACGTTACATTTGAATGTTCTCTGAACATTCCAAAAAAAGTAGTACATTTAAAAAACGTTAGACTAACATCCAACTAAAACGCTTCAGAAAAACGTTCAATTAACATTACTGAAAGAATGCGAGTACGTTCCCTTACATTACATGCTACATGAACACTGTGTATATCAGAGTAGTGACGCCTGCTGATGCATTAACACGTTCATTTAATTGATTAGTTATGAAAAAAATAACAAGATTTAAATTATGCCTATAGAATGCAGATAGAATTACCCTAAAATTCAAGATATCAGGGCAAAAATGCGACTGTATGAGTTTGTGTGGCATATTTATATCACTTGTGTCATACACCGATCGGTCTGCGCTTGGGGTGGTAATACAGGAGAAACTCGAAAAATTAGAATATCATGCAAAAGTTCATTTATTTCAGTAATTCAACTTAAAAGGTGAAACTAATATATTATATAGACTCATTACATGCAAAGTGAGATATTTCAAGCCTTTATTTGTTATAATTGTGATGATTATGGCTTATGGATTATGAAAACACCAAATTCAAAATTAGAATATTGTTAGAAAAGGTTTTCATAAGCTGTAAGCCATAATCATCAACATTATAACACATAAAGGCTTGAAATATCTCACTATATCTCACTCACTGATTTTGCACGATATTCTAATTTTTCCAGTTTCACCTTTCGCCTGCTGATGCATTTCAAAGCTTATTCTAATCTACTGCAATATCCCATGACAAAGCACATTATTTGCTTTTTCAATTCAAGGAATATTGCTGGCGACAGACAGACGTACTTAAATATGCAACACCCACGAGTGAAGCTCATGTAAGTATAAAGCAGCTCTAGGTAAAAGTGCACAGATGTGTGTGAACAAGCCGTCACGCCTAACACACCTCCGGCAACTGAAGCCCCTGTGCTATACTTTTAGAGCAGTAGAGCAGAGGCCACACGGCAGGGCTATCACCAAATCACTGTGTGTCTGCAACTGGGAGACTCGAACTTCTATAAACACAATGTCATGCTGGCGTCATGCTTGCATTTTAAATTAAACGCAGTTGTGCATATCTTTAAGAAGGTTTAATGTTAATATTGTAAATGTAACTCTTGTTTCTGCCAGTCAGTTTCTAACCCTTAAAGTGCAAGTTACTGTTAGGTGAAACTCGAAAAGATTCGAATATGGTGCTAAAGTTAATTTATTTCAGTAATTCAACTTAAAAGGTGAAACTAATATATTATATAGACTCATTACATACAAAGTGAGATATTTCAAGACTTAATTGTGATGATTATGGCTTACAGATATGAAAACCTTTTCACAATATTCAAATTTTGAATTTGGGGTTTTCATAAGCTGTAAGCCATAATCATCAAAATTAAAACAAATAATGGCTTGAAATATCTCACTTTGCATGTAATGAGTCTATATAATATATTAGTTTCACCTTTTAAGTCTTTTCAACGCACTTCCCTGACATACCGTACTGCATTTATCATAATAAACGGACAAACCTGTAATAGTACACCATGGAAAGGTAACTTGAGTTTTGAAAGCTGCAGTTTCTAGTACTATGAATGGTCAAAATAAAGTGCTTCCTCATTATTTAACCCCCTAAAACTAGTTTGAAAGCTTAGTTCGCCCTTCTGTCATTATTTACTCATGTCAATCCGAACCTATATTTGCATGTGCAGAAGTATAATGCATTTCTTTCTTTTGCCTAACACAAAACAAGGAGCCCATTGTGTGGACAAAAAACACTGAGACGTTTGAGATATTGTGTTACAGAAGAAAGAAATGCAAAGAAAACCGGCTTACAGGGAGCGTTCTGTTCTGAACAAACGTTTGTTCAGAGTTATCTGGTTTTTAATAATGTTCTCAAAACGTTAGTGCAAACACGTTATTTATACATTATTCATGGAATGTTTAAGTTGGATGGTCACAAACGACCTTGTAACCAATCAGATCAACGTGTGATCGTCAACCAGTGGATCTCTGAGCTGAGGGAGTGAGTGGAGGCGGGGCTCATTTGCATATTCATAGAACCACACATATTAAATGAGGCAAGGGTGTCGAGTTACATTCAAGATATTTTAAGGCATGAATACTTTTTTTCAAGGAAAATGTCATTTTGGTGATCAAAGATGAGTTCTGAGGGATAAAATGATTGACTACAGGGGGACTTTAATGTTCACAAAATACAAAACACATGTTTTCTACATACAAATATTGCATTCTGGTCTACACGAGTGTTTTCTTGCATGGAGACGCTAGTACGCACCTTCCTGTAGATGGCTCCGATGATCGCAGAGCGAAGCCTCATGCCCGTGACAAAGCAGTACTGAAAGTGCTGATGCAAGATGAGGGTCTGTAAGAGGGAAGTGCCGAACATCAGGAACGCCAGCGCGTAACCCCACCACAGCGGCGCGTGCTTGTTTTTGGTGAAGTCAATCAACATCCTGACAATGAAAGGAGAATCGGGTTAAAACCACACCTCTGTGGATTGGATTGCTCATTTCATACAATGTGGTTTCCATGAATCATATTTACACAAACAGTCAAAAGTTTGGAATAATTAAGTCTCTTCTGCTCAACAAGGCTGCAAAATACAGTAGAAATTGTGAAATATTATTAGAACGTAAAACAGCTGTTTTTTATGTGAATATATAGTAAAGTGTAATTTATTCCTGTGATCAAAGCTGAATTTATTTGATCAAAAATACAGTAAAAAATTGTGAAATATTTTTAGAATTTAAATCAGCTGTTTTCTATGTGAATATACAATAAAGTGTAATTTATTCCTGTGATCAAAGCTGAGTTTTCAGCATCATTACTCCAGTCTTCAGTGTCACATGATCCTTCAGAAATCACTCTAATATGACGATTTGACGCTCAAGAAACATTTATGATTAATATCAATGTTGTGTTGCTTTATATTACTTTTTTTTGGCTGTATTTTTGATCAAATAAACTTATTCCAAACCTATTAAAAATGGCAAAAAGGGCAGTAGAGAAACATATTTGCATCGCGTTTGCATTGTAAAACATGTGCAGAGAAAGCATACGTGGCGAAAGCAAAACAGCATGCAAACGATTTTACAGGCTTCTATGGAAAAAAGATTAATTTTACACCTCCTTCCAGCTAATCAGCGTGTTTCGTGTTTGCTCTGCCTGTTATAAATAAACAAAACAAATCCATGCGTGTAATAAAAGCCATATCTAGGTAAATGTTAAAGGAACAGAACAGCTATTGTGTCTGTCGTTATCAGACCGTCTCCAATTACACCTGTTGCTTTAAACAATGTCATACAGGTTTGGAACGACATGAAGAGAGTAAATGTTCAACATCTTTATTATGGAACACTATATTACATTAAAGACAGGGCTGACAACTCTCACACATTCCCACGCAACTGACACTTTCCTCACGCTCTCACACATTCACTTTCTCACGCGAAGCAAAGACACTGACACCGACAGATATGAAACAAATTCTCAGATTCTGTCAATTTCAGTACGAAATTCAAACAATAAATACCGTTTTGGCTCTAACGATCGCCTCAGTTCAAGCGGCACGTAAACCGAACATCTCTAATACTCTTTACTAGTTAATAGTAAATAAACACGAATGAACAATAGGGGTGTTGAATATGGAAGCTTGTTTCCGCCACTGATTAAAATAAGTAAATAAATAATTGCGACTTTTTATCTCACAATTGCGAGATATAAAGTCAGAATTGTGAGAAATAAAGTCGCAATTGCAAGAAATAAAGTCGCAATTGCAAGAAATAAAGTCGCAATTCTGAGAAATAAAGTCGCGACACGCAATTGCGACTTTATATCAATCAATTCTGACTTTATATCACGCAATTCTGACTTAATATCTCACAATTGCGACTTTATATCACGCAATTCTGACTTTATATCACGCAATTGCGACTTTATATCACGCAATTCTGACTTTATCACGCAATTGTGACTTTATATCACGCAATTCTGACTTTATATCTCACAATTCTGACTTTATAACACGCAATTGCGACTTTATATCACGCAATTCTGACTTTATATCACGCAATTCTGACTTTATATCTTGCAGTTGTGACTTTATAACACGCAATTGCGACTTTACATCACGCAATTCTGACTTTATATCTCGCAATTCTGACTTTATAACACGCAATTCTAACTTTATATCACGCAATTCTGACTTTATATCACGCAATACTAACTTTAAATCACGCAATTGCGACTTTATATCACGCAATTCTGACTTTATAACACGCAATTCTAACTTTATATCACGCAATTGCGACTTTATATCACGCAATTGCGACTTTATATCACGCAATTCTGACTTTATATCACGCAATTCTGACTTTATATCACGCAATTCTGACTTTATATCACGCAATTGCGACTTTATATCACGCAATTCTGACTTTATAACACGCAATTGCGACTTTATATCACGCAATTCTGACTTTATATCACGCAATTCTGACTTTATATCTCGCAATTGTGACTTTATAACACGTAATTGCGACTTTATATCACGCAATTCTGACTTTATATCACGCAATTGCGACTTTATATCACGCAATTCTGACCTTATATCACGCAATTGCGACTTTATATCTCACAATTCTGACTTTATAACACGCAATTGCGACTTTATATCACGCAATTCTGACTTTATATCTCGCAATTGTGACTTTATAACACGTAATTGCGACTTTATATCACGCAATTCTGACTTTATATCACGCAATTGCGACTTTATATCACGCAATTCTGACCTTATATCACGCAATTGCGACTTTATATCTCACAATTCTGACTTTATAACACGCAATTGCGACTTTATATCACGCAATTCTGACTTTATATCACGCAATTCTGACTTTATATCACGCAATTGCGACTTTATATCACACAATTCTGACTTTATATCACGCAATTGCGACTTTATATCATGCAATTCTGACTTTATAACACGCAATTGCGACTTTATATCACGCAATTGCGACTTTATATCACGCAATTCTGACTTTATAACACGCAATTGCGACTTTATATCACGCAATTCTGACTTTATAACACGCAATTGCGACTTTATATCACGCAATTCTAACTTTATATCACGCAATTGCGACTTTATATCACGCAATTCTGACTTTATATCATGCAATTCTGACTTTATATCTCGCAATTGTGACTTTATAACACGCAATTGCGACTTTATATCACGCAATTCTGACTTTATAACACGCAATTGCGACTTTATATCACGCAATTCTAACTTTATATCACGCAATTCTGACTTAATATCTCGCAATTGTGAGAAAAAAAGGCAGAATTTTGAGATAAAAAGTCGCAATTACCTTTTTTATTTTTCATTCTGTGGCGGAAACAAGCTTCCATAGTTGAAAGATACAGTACAACTTACCGAAATGAATATGCCTCATACATAATATCGATCAATCAGTGTTTTTCAACCGTGGAAATAATTCGATAAAACAGCTGGAGAACAATATCACAACATCGTTACATTTACCTCAGGAAAGCTGCGTTAGTTGGCTAGAAAAATTAGCTATAGAGAGGAGTATTTTGGTAAATATGTGTACTATATTAAATTTTTATTATATTTTTTACTTATATTATTAAAATTATAATTATATTATAATAAAAACGCATTATATTTAATTTGAGTTTTAACCTTTAATAATAATACCAGCTGACAGGGCTCTCTGTGTGTTTACATAATCCCATTAGGTGATATTTTTTTTCTTGAGAAAAATTAACATGTATCCACTGTAGCTAATATTTATCCCAATGAATCGATATTAAATCAACATCAACATCGGAATCAAATTCGGAATCAAATCGGAAAGAATTGAACTGCAATCGTGAAATTTGTTTCGAGCAATAGTAAAAATGGTAGCCTAGCAGTTACTGTACCATTTAAACATTGTAACATGTTGTCACTAAACTTTAAACTTTAAAATAAATTCCATAATTCTCACTCCAAGCTAAACTCAAAATTTGGCAGCCCTGATTAAAGAAAACTCATTACAACCCTGTGAACATGAGCCGTAAATCTGAGAACTAGTAGACAAGAGTGATTAAAGATCATTTTACATCATACACACACACACTCACTCTCTCACACACACACACACACACTCACACATACACACACACACACACTCACTCTCTCACACACACACACACACACACACTCACACATACACACACACACTCTCACACACACACACACAGACACACACACGCACGCATGCACACTCACACACTCACTCACACATACACAAACACACACGCGCACACACACACACACACACACACACCTGAGCAGCTGCGGGTTGACGAAGGTGATGAGGTCCTGCAGGAGTTTGTAAGCGGAGCCGATGAGGAAGTAGGGCCCGAAGGCGCGGAGCAGCGCCCGCAGGAACGAGGGCTGCCGGGACTCCTTCCGCGGGGTCAGCAGAACCTGCGCCTCCTCGGGACCCACGTGGTTTGTTTCAGCGCCGCCGTCCGCTTTCGTGAACGCGGCCTGGTCCTTCACGCTCTGCTCACTGCACACAACAATCAACTCTGAGCTAAAAATGTGCTTTTGATCATCAGTACTAAATTTTTCTAAATTTCATAATCATTTGTTAACAAACAAGTATTCATTACTTCAATGAGCTCATTGTTTCATCACTCATTACATTATTACATTGTTTAAATTAATACTTTTTTCGCTAACTGTGATTTTGTATATGTACATTTCTGAAATACATAACTTAGACAGTTTCCTCTGATAACAGAACGCTGTAAATTGTAATGTGGACTCATGCATTTTCTGTAAAGCTGCTTTGAAATGATGTGTATTGTGAAAAGCGCTATACAAATAAATGTGCAAAAATCACACAATTTAAATACCAAATGCATAGCAACACCCTTGAAACCACCCATAACACCCTAGTAACTGCATAGAAACATCTTAGCAGCAACTACCCACAATACCATATCAATCACCTTGCAACCACACAGAACACCCTAGCAACTGCATTGTGACACCCTTGCAACCACCCAAAATAGCCTAGGAACCGCATAGCAACACCCTAGAATCCACCTAGCAACCACCCAGAACACCCAAGCAACTGCATAGCGACACCCTCGCAACCACCCAGAATAGCCTAGGAACCGCATAGCAACACCCTAGAAAGCCACCTAGCAACCACCCAGAACACCCTAGCCACTGCATAGTGACACCCTCGCAACCACCCAGAATAGCCTAGAAACCACATAGCAACACCCTAAAAACCATCTAGCAACCACCCAGAACACCCAAGCAACTGCATAGCGACACCCTCACAACCACCCAGAATAGCCTAGGAACCGCATAGCAACACCCTAGAAGCCACCTAGCAACCACCCAGAACACCCTAGCCACTGCATAGTGACACCCTCGCAACCACCCAGAATAGCCTAGGAACCGCATAGCAACACCCTAGAAGCCACCTAGCAACCACCCAGAACACCCTAGCAACTGCATAGCAATACCCAAGCGGCAACCACCCACAATAGATAGATAGATAGATAGATAGATAGATAGATAGATAGATAGATAGATAGACAGATAGACAGATAGATAGATAGATAGACAGATAGATAGATAGATAGATAGATAGATAGATAGATAGATAGATAGATAGATAGATAGATAGATAGATAGATAGATACCCAAAATAGCATGACAACTGTGTAGCAAAATCAAAACAGCAACAATACAAAACACCCGAGCAATACCATAGAAACATGTAGCAACCACACAGAACACCCTAGCAAGCAGCAGCGTAGCAACACCCTGGCAAAGACCAAGAACACCCTGACAACCACCCACAACACCATAGCAACAGAAAACCACTTAGAATTCCCTGAAAACGGCAATGTAACACCCTAGCAACCCGCTCAGAATAGTCTATGAACCACATAGCAACACCCTAGTGGCAACCACCCACAATACCATAGCAACTGACCAGAACACCCCAGCAACCACCCAGCAACTGCATAGCAACACCCTATTAACCACCCAGAAGAACTCTTGCAATGTGATACTCAGGCATGTGATTGGCTAAGGACAAAAAAGCAGGAAAATATACCGAGCCCCCCCCCCCCCCCCGGCTGTATATCGATATATATATTCCGATATTTTGCCCGCAAAGTGAGAGCAAATGTTCAGTCAAAGTCAAAGCCAAATATAGTCTTCACTGTATAAATTATACATTGATTCTTATTAAAGCTACTATTACAGTTCTCAGTCAAGAGCAGTGAGTGATTTCCTCTGTGTTTTGTTGTTTTATTAACATTAAATAGATAGTTCTCCCAAAAAATTTAATTGTCATCATTTACTCTCTCAAGTTGTTTTAAACCTGAATAAGTTTCTTTCTTCTGTTGAAGTTATTTGGAAGAATGAGGGTAACCAAACAGTTGATGTACCCCAGTGATTTCCATAGTATATTTTTCCCTATGTAAGTCAATGGGGACCAGCAACTGTCTGGTTACACTCATTCTTCAAAATATCTTCTTTTGTGTTCAGCACAATAAAATAAATGAATACAGGTTTGGAACAACATTACAGTGAATAAATAATGACAGAATTTTTATTTTTGGGTCAACTATCCCTTTAAGGACAAGCGGCAGCATGTTTATTATTAGGGCTACTGTCTCTTTAAGACCTGTACGCGACGCGTCTAATATACACGCGCATTTGACAAGCAGATTTCTCTCAATTTTCTCGGTTTGCTTTCAGTTTAGACATAACCAACTTTCCTTATGTAAACCTTGTGTGTATTTGAGAGTATTAGCGAAATAAGACTCGAAAGATAACTTAGTCCAGTAACCAGGCGCTGTTAGACAGGCTTTTAGTGCATGTGCGCGTCGGGTGTTCGCGCTCAGTAAAGCGCATGTTAGAACAGCGCATCAGCAGTGAATGACATGTTTAACCGGCAAGGCTTTAAAGCACATGCAAATAATGAACTTTTGTGAACTCACTGAACTGATGTGGCCGTTCCTCTGCGTTTAAGCAGCACTCAGTAAGAATTCCGTTTTTGTCAAACAGCGCCCCCTAGAGTCGCTGTGAAGTACTTGTACTGTCGTGAATAGCACTCACGCAGAGATGGCTCGCACTCACATAGGGCTGGGTATCGTAACAAAATGTTCGGTACCGATACCGATACCGATACCTTGACTTCGATACCGGTTCCTGAACGATACTTTTTTCGATACCAATTTTATGTAACCAGGTTTAACAATATAACATTACCTAATTTTTTTTTCAGTTTGTTGACTTTTTTACACTCATATTTTGAGTATGTAAAAAAGCACCAATGCTAAAGTTTTCTATGTTTCCTAATCATTTAACAACATGTATTCTTTACTTCAATGAGCTCATTGTTTCTGCTTTAACTTAATGCATTAATTAACGATGAAACTGAATGAAAATTAATTGAAATGCATTACACTGTCACCTCTGATAACAGATCACTCTAAATTGTAATTTAGACATGCATTTTCTGTAAAGCTGCTTTGAAACGATATGTATTGTGAAAAATGCTATACAAATAAATGTGAATTAAATTAAATATAGGCTACTGGGGGGCGGGA